>NC_040041.1:26336467-26445735 GCF_003713205.1 Coffea eugenioides
ATGACATGATTTGGCTTCAATGAGTTCTGGAAAAGTCTTGTGCTGGACACCAACGTCTCCACTCTGTTTATGGTTCATGTTCATGTTTATCTGGAGCTAAAGGAGGGGCTCCTTCTTAATGTTAATGTTAATGTTAAATGATCTATTTGAGCGTTGGGTGTTCAAGTGCTATGATTTCCCTGGCTCACGAGAGCACTAAACGAACATTTGATCTCTGAATCATGACATCATCGAAATGATCGAAATGCAACATTGTGAAATATATTTGTTTAATGATTTTACTGGTTACTCGCCGAGCTTCTAGCTCACCCCAAAAATATTTTATTCCCCTCCACAGGGCTCAAGGCGAAGGAAGGACTTGTAGTACTTGTGCACGTGACTGGGATGGCCTATGTTTTGTACAATTTGGATTTGGAAATCATTTTAGGTATAGTTGAGAATTATTTCCGCTTTGCTTTTGACATGTAATTATTGGAGAATTTGATGTAATATTTGAGTTATATGGAGATTTATCTTATATTTGTTTGAGGAATGTAGTGAACGACTGAGTCCCGGCGAGAGCTGGGCAGGCGGCCCGCCGAACCCTCTGGTTCGCCTTAGGGGGAGGTGGGGCTGTCACAGTTGGTATCAGAGCTTAGGCTTCAGATCTCTGTAGTGTATCCTAGGCATGAAGTTTAGGATGCCGGACTGTGGGTTTGGTTTGCAATATTAGTGATTCTTGCGGGATGTCTCGACTTGATTGGTACAAGATGCAATGTCGAGGACGACATTCTTTTAAGGAGGGGAGATTGTGACGCCCCGAAAAGAATGAGTGTGAGAACCCGGAAATTTTCTAATTTTCTAAGGTTTATTTTATTTAATCGCCCGCCTTTTCTACATTTTTTTTATTAGAAAAAATTCCCAGATAAAGTTTATGAGCAAAGATAGTTTTAAAATGATTTTTCTAGTATCGGTTAGTTTTTGAGAAATTAAAAGCGTATTTTGAACGTGGGATCCGTAAGTGCGGTAAATGCATTATATTTTTTACAACTTGTTGGAATTTTGTATTAAGTGATATTATTTTACAATGTGTTAAGATATTTGTATTGGAGAGACAAAAAGATAAGTTTTGAACCTAAGGGTGACAAGTGTCCGCTTTGCTTTTGACATGTAATTATTGGAGAATTTGATGTAATATTTGAGTTATATGGAAATTTATCTTATATTTGTTTGAGGAATGTAGTGAACGACTGAGTTCCGGCGAGAGCTGGGCAGACGGCCCGCCGAACCCTCTGGTTCGCCTTAGGGGGAGGTGGGGCTGTCACAGTTAAACAGCAATAGTAATTTCATGTTAAATCAAATCGTCGACCTCAACTAATGGTTCGTAGAACTTCACTTGTACTCCCACCGTACACCTTATCACCCTCTCTGGCCAGGCACCTCACAAACTTGCTCGAGCGAACGAAATTGAGCTTGGTTCACAAGCTCGGGTCACAAACTTGGTCCACATAATCGGTGAACCGGATTCACAAACTTGGTGACCTCAAACCAGGTTGGACTGACTTCGACCAAGCCCTGACCGGCTCGAATAGTCCATCTAGGTTGGAAGATCAACCTCAAACTCACAAACTTCACAAAATTATTCAAAAGTCACCCCGAGCCACAAGCTCAAGGGTTTTACTTCCAAAATGATTCGTATACATATGCCATATACAAATGTGTGCGTAAATTAGGGTTTAGGTCGAGTGCGATAAAGTACACACTCGCCTAGGTACCCTTTTCATACATATCGAAACACATAAGCAACTAACACATAAGAGCGGCCTGAATACTTACACAACGAACAAAAGAGCAAAAGTACAAAATTCGTGCCGCGAGGAGTAGCTAGTAGGCCCCACCGGCTCCACCTAGCTCACCAACGTCTGAAATTGAAGATTGTGTCACAATATATCACAAATGGCTACTAACATACTTAAAACAAGCAAAATGGCAAAATTGGCACATGCAAGTGCGGAAACGGCAAAATGGGCACACGCGCCCGCGCGGAACGGTAAACAGAAATGGCTACAATATTGCTGTTCTGGTTTTACCCGAATGTAAGAATTGCGCCTGTAATTGGTTGTTTTGGTCAGGATTGCTTCCGAATTGGTTGTTGAGGTCTTCTGATGAAATGTAACCCTGTTTCTTAGTTTTCGGTTGGTTTTGGAATATCTGGATTTGGACTTGGATAGCCTGATTTATGATGTTTCCGCTAGAATGCGTTTTGTGAATCTATTTTTCCGGTTCTGGTGTAGTTTCTTGCATGTTTGACCTAGTTACCCTCGAAACTGGACTGAGTGGCCTTCTTCAATATTGTAGCCTCTTATGTCCTTAATATATCTACAAAATTTCCGGTCAAACGGATCTGTGTAGCTCGAGTTATAACGAAAACACTCGCACCTGTTTTGTACCCTGAAATTGTGTACGTTTTGAATTTCAGCCTCTGACCGTGCATTTTTTGGTTTTGATCCTGTATGATCTGGGTGTCAACTCCTTCATAATAAATGTAGATCTTGGTTTTAGCTTCGAAACGGTATAAAGTGCGCTGAATTCCGAGTTCTGTAGCTTCCGTTATGACCA
The DNA here is from genome assembly GCF_003713205.1 of Coffea eugenioides. NCBI lineage: Eukaryota > Viridiplantae > Streptophyta > Magnoliopsida > Gentianales > Rubiaceae > Coffea > Coffea eugenioides. The sequence goes on from NC_040041.1 coordinate 26,339,066, forward strand.
AAACAAGATTGATCGTCAGAACTGCCTTTGATCTGGACAGTTCTGACGGGTACTTTGGCACTCAATTTTCGTTCTATTCTGAATGGATTCAGGTCTTGACCAAAACATCAAAGTTTTAGCCTTATGTCTTAGATTTCAAATGCCTTTGGAATTTTCTGATTTCAATTTGTGAGCTGGGAGTTATGGTCCAGCCAACATACCCTGTTCGTCACTCTAAAGTGCGAATTTCTTGAACGATTTTCCATACTTTCGACCTATTTCTGTTCAGATCCGGACTTAGGCGTCTTCATGAAAATACGATTTTCCATACTTTCGACCTATTTCTGTTCAGATCCGGACTTAGGCGTCTTCATGAAAATAGTAGCCCTTCCTCTTAACTTCGCAACGGTACCTCGTGTACCTTGATCCGACATTTCTAGGCTAACTTTTGATCAAAACGGTTTGAGAAGGCAGATTTGACCATTTCCGTTTGCCGTTCCGCGCGGGCGCGTGCACCCGTTTTGCCGTTTCCGCACTTGCATGTGCCGATTTTGCCGTTTTGCTTGTTTTAAGTATGTTAGTAGCCGTTTGTGATATATTGTGACACAATCTTCAATTTCAGACGTTGGTGAGCTAGGTGGAGCCGGTAGGGCCTACTAGCTACTCCTCGCGGCACGAATTTCGTACTTTTGCTCTTTTGTTCGTTGTGTAAGTATTCAGGCCGCTCTTATGTGTTAGTTGCTTATGTGTTTTGATATGTATGAAAAGGATACCTAGGCGAGGGTGTACTTTATCGCACTCGACCTAAACCCTAATTTACGCACACATTTGTATATGGCATATGTATATGAATCATTTTGGAACTAAACCCCTTGAGCTTGTGGCTCGGGGTGACTTTTTGTTATTCTTGGTTTTGGTGATCACAAAAGTTCTTTGAAATACAGTCCAAGAAAGTGAACACTTTGATCAGGCCTGATGGAACAAAGAAAGCATATGTTTGATTGACTCCAGACTACGATGCTTTGGATGTGGCAAACAAGATTGAAATAATATAAATGAATTTAGTCATTGTTTTTGTTCCGATCAAAGATATTGTCTTTTAAGTGTGTCATTCTTGGCACTTTGAAATGTTTATCTAACCTTCTTCAAAAACAAGTGTTTTTGTCTATCCAAGAATCAGGTTCGAATATGTCATCAAAAGCAAAACAACCAAAATGTGAAGCAAAAACAGGACAATCAGGCCGGACGGCCGAAAGGAAACTGTCGGACGTCGAACAAGGATGAAGAACATCAGGAAGAAGCACCGTCGGAACGGCTCACATAGAAAGGCATCGGACGCTCGGAAGGATCAGGACCGCTTGCCATCGGACGCCTAATCAATCGCATCGGACGTCCGAAAAAAATTCCAGATAACTTGCTAGCTCTCGGCCAATGGCGGACGCTGTGCTTCGACGACAAAGACTTATCGACGTCCGAACCTCAACTTGGCTATCATCGGACGATTGGTTGAAGGACGATGATTCGCATCGTCGACGTCCGACAGCCCCAACGGGCTAGTTGACCTCTTCAGCTGCCTATCATCCGTTGGAAGCATTGAAAATGAAGGCCCATTTCTTGGTTCCCTTTAAATCAAACTGGTCTGAACAAGTAGGGACTTTTGCACACTTTGTTTACAAGATCTAGTGAGATATAAAAAAACTTTAGCTAGAAATAGTCGCAAAGCAGATTTGTTTTTAAAGTGGTGTGAATTTCTTGTTGAGCAATTTCTTTTGTGCGTTGAAGGATTCTTTAGTGTAGCTTTGTAGGGCTTTTCTGAGTGATTGTAAAACTTCCTATTGACTAAGTGAGGCTTAGGGCAAGGAGGAAGTGCCTCCCTCCATGTGTTACATACAGTTTGATCTTCGTTCATTCAAGAGAAGTGCTCTTCCTATTGTTTGGTCTTCAAGTTTGGGTAAGCTTGGTAGACACTTGGTTTGTCTCTCTATTTTACATTTCTGTTTTAATAAATATTCATTGCTTAATCTATACTTGCTTCTTCTGATCCAATATTGCTATTGTCTTCTTATCTACTTGGTTGATCATTACTAAAAAGGAAGGTAAATTTTCATTAACGAAAAAGTGCATAAACTTGGTTAAGATTTTAATCAAACCAATTCACCCCCCCCTTGGTTGTCTGTGGGACTAACAATTGGTATCAGAGCTTGGTCTCCTTGAGATTAAGCTCTAACGGCTTGGAGTAAAGATGACAACCAGTCATGCTATGTTTGTTGAGGGGCAATCTGTTACTAGGCCTCCCATGTTCAGTGGCTCTAACTATGTTAGCTGGAAAGAACAGATGATTATCTTTTTACAATCTATTGATATTGAACTATGGTTTATTGTCAGTGAAGGACCGCATGAAGCTAACTTTCTTGATGCAGATACAGGGTTGCTTCGGCCAAAAATGAGAGCTGAAATGAATGCTCAAGATAGAACTAACCTTACATTGAATGCCAAGGCCATGAATGTTCTTTATAGTGCCTTAGATTCAAATGAATCAATTAGAGTGAAAGGCTGTAAATCAGCCAAAGAAATGTGGGATAAGTTAAGAGAAATCCATGAGGGTGGTGACAATGTGAGAGAACAGAGAAAGGCCATCTTGGTCACAAAGTATGAATCTTTTAAGATTGAACCTCTTGAGGATATTGACAAAATGTTTTGCAGGTTCACTGACTTGATCAAAGATCTCGAGGTGTTGGGCAAAGAGTACACCTTGGGAGAGAAGAACAGGAAAATTCTCAATGCTTTGGGCAAAGAATGGGAAAATAAAGTGACTGCAATAGAAGAGGCTAAGGATTTAAGTTCTGTGCCTATTGAATCTATCATTAACTCACTAACCTCTTATGAGTTGAAACTGAAATCTAAAGTGCAGGAGGAAGAGGATGCTAGAGCAAAGAGAAACATTGCTCTAAAGACTACTCAAGGTGAAGATGATCCAGCTCACCTGGATGATGAAGACTCGGATGGTGATGATAATGATCTTGCTCTTATCACCAGAGGCTTCAAAAGGATTTTGAATAAAAGAAAGTTTAGAAGGGGAGGTCCTAGCAATCAATTCCAGAATCAACCATCTATCGCAAAGTACAAAGGAAAACAAGATTTCAACAAGAAACAGTTGAACAAATGCTTCGAATGTGGAATGTGGACAGATTGGACACTATGCAAATGAATGCCCCATGAAGAAGATGAAAGATGGAAAAGCTGATCGAAAGCCAAGATTCAACAACTTTCAGATTACTTGGAATGAATGCAACTCCGAATGGGAAGTTGAAGAAGAAGAGGAATCAGCTCAAATGGCCTTCATGGCTATTGGAAATAATGAGGTATCTTCCACTCACTCGCAATCTGAAAGTGATGATGATGAAGATGATGATCTTGAATCTTTTGTTGAAAAGCTACATAATGCCTTGAAGGAATCTTATGATAAAAACAAGCTGTTAAAACAGAAAATTGCTTTTCTCATTCAAGAAAATACAAGTCTGGTTCAACAAAATAAACATCTAAAGACTGACAATGAATGCCTTGTAAGAGCCGGATGTGATGTTCAAAACGAGCTTGACAGAAAGACTAATATTTGTGAAATGCTGAAGGAAAAGCATGGTGATTTGAAGAAAAGAATGGACATCTTGGATGAAACTTTGAAATCAAGAAAACAGGATTTTCTCAAAAGAAACATGTCATCTACCCATCTTACTGCTTGTCAAAGAACATTTGCTCACAACAAAATTGCACATGGCTTCACAACATATAGAAGAGGTGGATTGAGATATATCAAACCAGTACATGTTAAGAACTCTTTCATTATGTGTGATTTCTGTTGTCAAAGAGGGCATTTGAAAGGAGATTGCTATGTGAAAAGAAATCTGAACAAAGGGATGAAATGCATGTGGTTAGTTAGATACAATGCTAACTATTATGGACCCAAAAATTAAAATGGGTACCAAACACCTTATCTTTTCAGGAAAAAGGATCAAACAAGTCCAAATGGTTTATTGATAGCGGCTGCTCAAGGCACATGACCGGTGATCCCTCCTTGTTCATAAAGCTGAAATCAAAATCAAGTGGAAAGGTAACATTTGGTGATGATGTGAAAGCTAAGACAATTGGAATAGGTGATGTTGGTAAGGATGGTGAAACTTTTGTTCATAATGTGCTCTTGGTTGATAACTTAGGTTATAACTTGCTTAGTGTTAGTCAATTGTGTGATAAAGACTTGTATGTGTTGTTTAAAAAGCTTGAATGCATTGTACTTGATTCCAAATACAATGTTGTGTTCAAAGGTAAGAGGTTTAATGACATATATATTGTGATTCTTGATAAAGTTGATTCTTCTAGCTTAAAATGTCTTAAAGCTTCAAATGAAGATCCTTGGTTGTGGCATAGAAGACTTTGTCATTTTAACATGGACTTACTAAAGGAAATTTCGAAAAAGGAACTAGTTAGAGGCTTGCCAAAAATCAGTTTTGAAAAGGATAAAATATGTGATGCATGTCAATTTGGTAAGCAAACAAAAGTTTCTTTTAAAACAAAGAAGTGTGTATCTACTTCAAAACCCTTAGAACTCTTGCATCTTGACTTATTTGGCCCTACTCAAATCTCTAGCTTGGGTGGTAAGAAATACTGTTTTGTGATTGTGGATGATTATTCTAGATACACTTGGGTGATATTTCTTGCTCATAAAGATGATGCCTTCAAGAATTTTACTTCATTGTTTGCTAAAGTGCAAAATCTGCTTGGTTTAAAAATTGTTAGAATTAGAAGTGATAATGGAACTGAATTCAAATTTTGTGGATTTCCAGAATTTTGTGATTATAATGGTATAACTCATGAGTTTTCTATTGCAAGGACTCCACAGCAAAATGGTGTTGTAGAAAGGAAAAACAGGACTCTCCAAGAGGCTGCTAGAACTATGTTGAATGAATGTAGATTGCCTAAATACCTTTGGGCTGAAGCGGTAAACACTGCATGTTATGTAATGAATAGAATTCTCTTGAGACCTATTTTGAAGAAAACTCCTTATGAACTGATTTTTGATAAGAAACCTACGGTTGGTTATTTCAAAGTATTTGGTTGTAAATGCTTTATTTTGAATCTAAAGGAACATCTTGGCAAGTTTGATAAAAAATCTGATGAAGGAATATTTTTGGGATATTGTGAAAATAAAAGAGGATATAGAGTTTTTAATAGAAGGACTCTTGTGATTGAAGAAGCTATACATATAACATTTGATGAAGCCAATGATGATAATTCCAAAAGTTTGTGTGAGGATGATGATGTAGGTGTTCGAGAAGGAATGGAAAAGCTATCAATTGGGAATGAAGGAAGTTCTAAACCAGCAGCAACTGAAATGGAAAATGAAGTTCATAATGATCAAGAAGTGGAAGATGAAGACAAAAATGATGATCCACTCAAAGATCTTCCCAAGGCTTGGAAATTCAGCCAAAATCATCCAAAAGAACTTATAATTGGTGATCCATCCGAGAAGGTAAACACTCGTTCCTCATCTAGAAAATTGATTGATAATTTTGCTTTAGTTTCTCTTTTTGAACCTAAAAATATCAATGATGCGTTAAAGGATGAAAACTGGATTTTGGCTATGCAAGAGGAACTTAATCAATTTGAGAGAAATGAAGTTTGGACACTTGTTGATAGACCTCAAAATCAGCCTATCATTGGCACAAAGTGGATTTTTAGAAATAAGTTGGATGATAAAGGTGTTGTTGTAAGAAATAAAGCCAAATTAGTTGCTAAAGGATATGCACAAGAAGAAGGAATTGATTTTGATGAAACATTTGCTCCCGTAGCAAGATTAGAATCTATTAGAATGCTTCTTGCTTTTGCTTGCTTCAAAGGTTTCAAATTGTTTCAAATGGATGTTAAAAGTGCCTTTTTAAATGGTTTTATTGATCAAGAAGTGTATGTGGATCAACCCCCCGGTTTTGAAAATACAAAATTTTCAAGTCATGTGTTTAAACTTTCTAAAGCTTTATATGGTTTAAAACAGGCTCCAAGAGCTTGGTATGAAAGATTAAGTGGGTTCTTGATTGAAAAAGGTTTCAAAAGGGGTGTTGTGGACACCACACTTTTTACTAAGCATGTGTTGAAAGACCTTCTTATTGTGCAAATATATGTTGATGATATTATTTTCGGTGCTACTAATGAGTATCTATGTAAGGAGTTTTCCACCACTATGCAAAATGAATTTGAAATGAGTATGATGGGAGAATTAAATTTCTTCCTTGGACTTCAAATACATCAAGCTCTTGAGGGAATTTTTATAAATCAAGCAAAATATACCAAGGAATTGTTGAAAAGGTTTGGCATGGAGGACTCAAAACAAGTTGGAACTCCAATGTGCACTTCTACAAAGCTTGACAAAGATGAAGAAGGTAATCATGTGGATGAAAAGCATTATAGAGGTATGATCGGAAGCCTACTTTATTTAACCGCAAGTAGACCTGATATTATGTTTGCTGTTTGCTTGTGTGCTAGATTTCAATCTTGTCCAAAAGAATCACATTTGAATGCTGTAAAAAGAATTTTTAGGTATTTGAAAGGTACATTAGACTATGGTCTTTGGTATGCTACATCTAATGAGTTTGCTTTATATGGTTATTCGGATGCTGATTTTGGAGGTTGTCATGTGGATAGAAAGAGTACGAGTGGAACTTGTCATTTTCTTGGAAATTGTTTAGTCTCTTGGTTTAGCAAGAAACAATGTGCAATCTCTTTGTCTACCACCGAGGCGGAATATATTGCCGCTAGTGCATGTTGTGCTCAACTTCTATGGATGAAGCACACTTTGAATGATTTTGGATTGTTGTATGACTGCATGCCTGTATTCTGTGATAATACTAGTGCTATCAATTTGACCAAAAATCCTATTCATCATTCTAGGACAAAACACATAGATATAAAGCATCACTTTATTCGTGATCTTGTTCAAAAAGGTGAAATATGTGTAAATTATGTTTGTTCTAAAGATCAATTTGCTGATATATTTACCAAAGCTCTGCCATTAGATCAGTTCATTCATCTAAGATCAAAATTAGGAATAATCGAAAAATCATCCTAATATTTCTCAAAGTCTTCGGACGTCCGAAAGAAGATGAACGGACGTCCGATGATGTTCTTCAGCCATTTTCCAGAATTGCGCCTGTTCGGACGCAACTGTCGGACGCACAACTTCGTTCGGCCGTCCGACAGTGCAACGGCTCATTTGTTTTAAATCAACTTTCTTCCTTATTTGCTTCAGTCTCTTCATATCCTATTTCCTCTCGGACGAAAACTCTCTCTTCCCTCACTCTCAAATTCGTACCATTCTGTAACTACCATTCCCAAATTGACTCAGCCAAAACATTTCCCCATCGTTTGCGTTTCATTTCTCCTGATCATTTCACCAAACTGAGTAACATTTCGCAAATCCCCAAATTTTCCTCACAACCCTACTCTTGCATAACCGCTCTGTCAAATCTCGTTCAAGGTGTTTTTGTCCCAAAATTTCTGTGCGATTCACTTCCCTACTGCTGTGTGCATCATTTGCATCCTCCATTCCACACATTTAGAACAATGGTGAATCTAAGGGGAGGAAAAGTTACTGCCGGACGCAAGCATCCACTCAGGGATGAGGATGAGGATCTTCCTACTGTCAAACGGACATCCAAACGCTTCAAAAGGGGAGCTATCAAGGGTCAAATGTCACGGCCTACTCCACAACCCACATCTCAGCCTGAATCTGGACAGGGGACCTCCTCTCAACCGCCTCCTAAATCAGTTCCTCCTCCTACATTCTTTGATGATGCTGCGAAAGACAAATACTCCTGGATATCCCAGAAGGGTGTCATCCCTCAAAGAACTGTAAACCCCTCTGAATTTCGCTCCATAGGTTTAGAATCCATTCTGAGTCTATTTGCTTTCCAGAAATGGTCACATCTTATTTCTATGCCAAATGTCTACTATCCTGATATGTTGCATCAATTTTTTGCCAATCTAAGGAAAGGTTCTGACCCAACTGAAATATTTTCCAGGGTTAATGGGGTAGACTTAATCATTGACTCTGAAATCGTGAACTCCATTTTAAATACTACCATTGAACGTTTATGCAAAGATAAGATTGCTAATTTCTTTTCTTATGAAGAGCTTCCTACTGCTGCAAATCATTTTGATGGGACAAAAATGTTAACCTATTTCAAAAGAAGTTTTTCCTCACCTGCTGATGCTAAATTGAATGATCTGGCCCCTGTGAATTTAATTGCTTTTTCTATCATTTCAAACCTGCTTGTGCCTACTGATGGCCACAGAACTGATGCAAACAAAATGGAGTTGTACCTCTTTTATTGTTTTCAAGAAAAAAATTCGTATTGATTTTGGTTTTGTCATGTGCAAGTTCTTACTTCGCTATGCCACTGATTCTCGCAGAAAATTATCTTATGGAAAGTTTCTTCAAAAGATTTTTGAGTTTAACAAAGTCCCTATTCTAGGTGTTTGTCCTAAAGAAGCATCTTCTTATGCCTTTACAAAAGGGTATTTTGAAAGGAAAAATCTTGTTTTCAAAGATAATCTGTGGGCTTATAAGGGTGCATCTTCTAGTGAACTTAGGTCTAAGACTGCACATGATCCTTCACCCATTTCACTCACTCCCATTCACCCTAGGAAGTCTGCCACTAAAGCATCTTCCTCTTCCAGTAATGAAGTAATTGAGCTTCTTCAAGAACTCAAACAGCATGTTCTTCTTCTAGAACATGGTCTCATGCTCACCATGTCTTCTGAGCAACAAACTGCCTTTCTTGACAAAAAGAATCTTCTTTTTCCTCCACCTGTGGTTGAGGAAGTCTCACATGACAAAGAACCTCGAACCACTGATCCAGGTTCATCAGTTCCAGATCCGAATCCAGCAACTCCTGTGACTCCTCATGGCCCTTCCACATCAGACAAAGGCAAGGCACCAATTGTAGAAGCTGCTGAAGATAATGAAGACACTGAAGAGGAGGATCTCGACCAATATCAGCTTTCTCGGAGGACACCTGGATCCACGTAGATCATCATTTAGGACATTTGCATTTTGTTTGTCTCTTTTAGAATATGTTATGTTATGGATATTCTCAGTTTCTTTTGGTGTGTGTTGATGGATGATCTAAGTACTGAGGTGTAATATAATGGATATTCTTGTTTATGTTTAAGTTCTGTGATGTTTCTAAGTATCTTGATGGAAGTTATTGGTGATGTTTAAGTACTGGTGATGTTTGTTTATTCTGTTTATGTGAATGGAATGAATTGTTTTTGGTTTACATTTTGGATAAGATGTATTTGTGTATAAGATGGATGTTTTTGGTTTGCTCTTTTGTGATGACAAAAAGGGGGAGAGATCTGATTGATGATTGATAATGTTGGATATGATGAATTGATTGATGGTTTAATTAAATTTGGATTTTGCTGATGGATTGAATTGGTGATATGTTGGTTGTGTGTTACTTAATTGTCATGTTTTTGGATGATTGTCTAAACTCGGTTGGGCAGTCTAGTGAGGGGGAGGTTTTCAAAAGTTCTTTGATTCACTATGGCAGGGGGAGTTCTTGTCTATTTTGAAAGGGGGAGCTTTCATTGCAATCATCAAATTTCATTTCAAACTTTTGTTTTGTCATCATCAAAAAGGGGGAGAATGTTATTCTTGGTTTTGGTGATCACAAAAGTTCTTTGAAATACAGTCCAAGAAAGTGAACACTTTGATCAGGCCTGATGGAACAAAGAAAGCATATGTTTGATTGACTCCAGACTACGATGCTTTGGATGTGGCAAACAAGATTGAAATAATATAAATGAATTTAGTCATTGTTTTGTTCCGATCAAAGATATTGTCTTTTAAGTGTGTCATTCTTGGCACTTTGAAATGTTTATCTAACCTTCTTCAAAAACAAGTGTTTTTGTCTATCCAAGAATCAGGTTCGAATATGTCATCAAAAGCAAAACAACCAAAATGTGAAGCAAAAACAGGACAATCAGGTCGGACGGCCGAAAGGAAACTGTCGGACGTCCGAAAGGATGAAGAACATCAGGAAGGAAGCACCGTCGGACGCTCACATAGAAGCATCGGACGTCCGGAAGGATCGGACGCTTGCCATCGGACGCTAATCAATCGCATCGGACGTCCGAAAAATTCAAAGATAACTTGCTAGCTCTCTGCCCAAGGTCGGACGCTGTGCTGTCGGACGACAAAGAACTTATCGGACGTCCGAACCTCAACTTGGCTATCATCGGACGATTGGTTCGGACGATGATTCGATCGTCGGACGTCCGACAGCCCCAACGGCTAGTTGACTCTTCAGCTGCCTTCTATCCGTTGGAAGCATTGATGAAGCCCATTTCTGGTTCCCTTTAAAATCAAACTGGTCTGAACGAAGTAGGGACTTTTGCACACTTTGTTTACAAGATCTAGTGAGATATTTTAGCTAGAAAATAGTCTCCAAAGCAGATTTGTTTTAAAGTGGTGTGAATTTCTGTTGAGCATTTCTTTTGTGGTTGAAAGGATCTTTAGTGTAGCTTTGTTGAGGGTTTTCTGAGTGATTGTAAAACTTCCTAGCTTGACTAAGTGAGGCTTAGGGCAAGGAGGAAGTGCTCCCTCCATTGTACATCTAGTTGATCTTCGTTCATCAAAGAGAAGTTGCTCTTCCTAGTGTTTGGTCTTCAAGTTTGGGTTAAGCTTGGTAGACACTTGGTTTGTCTCTCTATTTTACATTTCTGTTTAATAAAATATTCATTGCTTATCTATACTTGCTTCTCTGATCAATATTGCTATTGTCTTCTTATCTACTTGGTTGATCATTACTAAAAAGGAAGGTAAATTTTCATTAACGAAAAAGTGCATAAACTTGGTTAAGATTTTAATCAAACCAATTCACCCCCCCCTCTTGGTTGTCTGTGGGACTAACACTTTTGAATAATTTTGTGAAGTTTGTGAGTTTGGGGTTGATCTTCCGACCGAGATGGACTATTCGAGCCGGTCAGGGCTAGGTCGAAGCCAGTCCAACTTAGTCTGAGGTCACCAAGTTTGTGAATCCGGTTCACCGAGAATGTGGACCAAGTTTGTGACCCGAGCTTGTGACTCAAGCTCAAGTTTGTGATTTCGTTCGCCCGGGCAAGTTTGTGAGGTGACTGGCCAGTGAGGGTGATAAGGTGTTCGGTGGGTGTACAAGTGAAGTTTCTACAGACCTTATTTATGGTCGACGGAGTGTCGACAGGAGATCACGCATGGCAAATGACTTGGCTTTGGAGCCACCTGTATCCTTATTATTGTGATGTTACTTTTCTGCTTTTGCTTTACTCTTATTGTGCAATTGTTGTTACGTGAGATTTACGCTTTTGCCCCTGTTTACTTACTAAGCATATAGCTTACCCCTTTCCTTTTGTTTTCCTTAGCAGGGGCCGACGCAGGGACTTTTGACACATACACTAGTATAGTTAGGTTTGATTGTAACAGTCGGACAGTTAGGATGTTTGTTTTTGTTTTGGTGGTCTGTATAAGAACCCTCCATAGGGTCTACCTTCTGCTGGTTGTTATTCTAATGTATTAGAGTGGTTTGACTCGATACTTTTGAAGATGTAAATAGAACTCTTTTGGCGTTAGATATCTTGTGAATAGTATGCTTGTAGGTTTAGATAATTTTATTGTTTTAAAATTTTGAGTCCCGGCGCGAGCTAGGCAGGCGTCCCGCCGATAACCTAGGGTTCGCCCTTGGGAGAAGCGGGGGCGTCACAGGCCTGTGACGGCCCCACTTTCCCCTAGGGCGTACCCCAGGGTTCGGCGGGTCGCCTGCCCAGCTCTCGCCGGGACTCACTCACTCACTACAGTCCTTCACTGAAGTATAAGATAAATCTCAAATATTACATTCAATTCTCCAAGAATTACATATCACAAGTACCAAAAAGTAAAACCTAGAAAAACTGATAACTACAACCACCACGCCAACAATGTACATCTTACTCGTCAACTTTTAACAAATACAAATTCAAGTATTCTATAGCTCAAAATCTAACCAACTTCCCGAGCGATCCCCGTGCCGTCCCCCTGCTAAGGAAAACAAAAGAATGGGGTAAGCTATATGCTTAGTAAGTAAACAGGGCAAAAGCGTAAATTTTCACGTATCAACCAATTATATGGTAAGAGTAAAGCAAAAGCAGAAAGATAACATCACATAGTAAGGATATGGGTGGCTCCAAAGCCAGATCGTTTGTCATGTGTGAGCTCCTGCCGACACTCCGTCGACCTCACATAATGGTCCGTAGAACTTCACTTGTACACCCACCGTACACCTTATCACCCTCTCTGGCCAGGCACCTCACAAACTTGCTCGAGCGAACGAAATTGAGCTTGGTTCACAAGCTCGGGTCACAAACTTGGTCCACATACTCGGTGAACCGGATTCACAAACTTGGTGACCTCAAACCAGGTTGGACTGACTTCGACCAAGCCCTAACCGGCTCGAATAGTCCATCTAGGTCATGAGATCGAGCCCCAAACTCACAAACTTCACAAAATTTACTCAAAAGTCACCCCGAGCCACAAGCTCAAGGGGTTTAGTTCCAAAATGATTCATATACATATGCCATATACAAATGTGTGCGTAAATTAGGGTTTAGGTCGAGTGCGATAAAGTACACCCTCGCCTAGGTACCCTTTTCATACATATCGAATCACATAAACAACTAACACGTAAAAGCGGCCTGAATACTTACACAACGAACAAGGATAACAAAAGGACGAAATTCGCGTCGCGAAAAGTAGCTAGTAGGCCCCACCTGCTCCACCTAACTCACCACCGTCTGAAATAGAAGATTGCATCACATAGTATCACAAACGGCTACTAATATGCCTAAAACAAGCAAAACGACAAAATTGGCACATGCATGTGCGGAAACGGCATACGGAAACGGGAATGGCGGCCTAGCCGTTTTGCCGTCAAAACTGTTTTGAGTACAATCGAGGCTACGAGTGTCGGATCAAGGTACATGAGGTACCATTACGAAGCTAAGAGAAAAGTCTATAACTTTTATGAAGACACTTAAATCCGGATCTGAACAGAGATGGGTCGAAAGTATGGAAAACAGTGCCAGAAATTTGCACTTTAAGGTGACGGACAGGGTATGTTTGCTGGATCGTAACTCCTAGCTCACAAATCCAAATCAAGAAATTCCTAAGGCATTAGAAAGCTGAGACACAAGGCTACAATGTTCATGAAGATCACTTAGTCCAATTTCCAGTGTAACCTGATCAAATTCCCAATCCATGTAACCTGGTTTCAACTATTCGGCTAATACACCGTACTGCATTCAAGTGACCATATCTCAGTCTACCAAGATCCGTTTAAGGTGTTCTTGGTGGCGTTACAAAGCTAAGACAGAGTACTGAAACTTTCATGTTTTGGTGAAAGGCTAAATCCAAACGGATTATAGTGAATAAATTTAACAAAAAGGACTAAACTGTCCACGCGGAACTCTGGAAAGTGACCTAAATCAGCGAGGGTATTTTGGTCTTTTCATGAGCTACGTTGCTCCGATTGAGATGAAATTTTGTAGGTACCTATAAAATACTATCCTCTACAACTTTCATGTTTTATTCCCAGCCCAATTCGGCCTCTAACATGGTGCAACAAAAACGGACAGAAAGGGGAAAAATTTTCCAGAAATCTGGAATCTTTTGGTTTCAATGATAGTTTTCTAAATTTCTTGCTACACTTGCTACCAAAACCCCCTATATTACTTTGGATACAACATATATCAATCATACATCAAGTATAGGCAGAAATTAATCAAACCCTAACTTACCTATCTCATCCAAAATCATCACATCAACTTGCATAACTTGTAATCAAACCCAAAACATGAACTATTTAACATCTTAAACAAGAATAAAAGGATCAAAGCCATAGATCAGATTTTATACCTCAAAAAGAAGGCTTGCAAGAGTGATCCTCCACTATTTCTTGAAATTTTTGGTTCCCTTAGCTTCCCAAGCTTCCAAACTTACGATCAATCGGTTTAGAATTCGATTTTAGCACTTGGTTGGTGTAAATCAAGAAGAAAATGGTGCAACTCTTGCTCTCCCTTTCTCTCTCTCCTTACTCGGCCAAGATGCAGAAAATAATGAAGGAGATTAAGCTAAGTTTGTCTTATAAGAAGGTAGAAAGATAAGAATTAATTCTAACCACAAGTTTGGCCAACACTTGGCTTAACCTCAACCACAAAAAATTTCTCTTTCCTTCCTTGCATTTGAGCCACAAATTTCGGTCAAGCTTAGCTGTAAATTAGGAGATATTTTGCTCAAATATCAATAGACTTGTATGGGAAGAAAGTGGTGCGTTCAATCGGTAGTGCGCGGGACCCTCCGGTTCGCGCCGTTTTTCTTAAAAACACACGTACTAGGGTTTTTACTTCCTATTCACTAACCTTGTATCATTGCTTCTAATCACATATTATTTCTCACTTAAAAGTCATTTTTAATCACCAAATTTGATCCTTGCTCCATACCGAAATTTCATCCGGCGAAAAATCGCGAAAACCCTAATTTGCTCCAATCTTGAAAACGAAGAGTGAAACCCTACTTTCTAGGTTTATTTACACTTATTGTGGAGTACTTGAGTAGGAGGATCATATTAAATAAATAATTTCCAAATAAAAGGAATTTTAAGAAAAGTGTGATGAATTTTACAATTCCATAAAATAAAATTAGGGTTTTGAGTCAAATATGAGGGATTTAAACATAGTCACAAGTAAACTAGGGTTTTTGATTAAAATTTTAGGGTTTCTAGTCTTTTAAAACAAAATAAGATTTTAAATCAAACCCAAAGAAATAACTTTAGTATCTTCCCTGAAACAAAATAATGTTTTAAAATAAAATGAACTAAAGAAACCGTAAAACAATAGCATCTTAAAAGTTGGGGTGTCACAATCTCCCCTCCTTAAAAGAATTTCGTCCTCGAAATTCCAATCAACGAACTAAAGGGTGGATTACTCAAAATAATCAAAAGATCAAAATGTATCCATATATATACAAGTCACGCCAAAATATACACAATATAATGCATCCTATACACCAAGGGACATTTCAAGTTAGACAAAGTCAAGAACTGCAGGTACTATATATATAGGTATTCTCATACCACAAGTAAATGACATGTAGTGCAAGGGCAAAATGAAAGAAACGCGACTTATCGTCCCACGCTCAGGGAAAATCACCCTCGTCCGGTTTCTTACTCCACTCCCCAAGGTGCCCGTTGATATCTTGTACTCACTCTAGCCAGACAAAGCCTGTTCATGTTCTCAAAATGCTAGTCTCAAGTACTAAACTCTGGAGTACTCAGGCACAAGAATCCGAAATAAGATAATTCACATCTCGAGCTGCAGTCCCAAGAGTAAACTATCTACAATCGAAATTCCTACCTGACGTACCTATCTATAGTCCTCAGATACCATGAGAAAGATTTAAGGCCTATAACATTTATGATCCATAACTTATGCTCGAACGAACACTTAGTCCTTCATACTTATTCGCCACTTTATCCAGGCTCACTCTGCGCAGAGACCACGCGAAGCAGCTATAGGTTTTATCCCTCAATTGCTTAACTTTCAAATCACATCAAATCAAATCAAATCCCACAGTCCGGCATCCTAACTTCAAGCCTATGATACACTACAGGAATCTGAAGCCTAAGCTCTGATACCACCTGTGACGACCCCACTTCTCCCAAGGGCGAACCCAAGGGTATCGCCGGGCCGCCTGCCTAGCTCGCGCCAGGACTCAAAACCTAAAGTAATAAAACTAGGTAAACCGAAAGAGCACTATATACAATATATACAAACCCCAAAAGTGTTCTAATTACATTCTTCAAAAGTACCTGCTCATACTATTACATCCTTATAATTATAACCAAAACCAAAGAGTAGACCCTAAGGAGGGTCCTTATACAAACCACCACAACAAAAATAAACATCCTAATTGTCCAACTATTACAAGCAAACTTAACTATACTAGTGTATGTGCCAAAATTCCCCGCGTCGACCCCTGCTAAGGAAAACAAAAGGAAAGGGGTAAGCTATATGCTTAGTAAGTAAACAGGGGCAAAAGCGTAAATTTCACGTAACAACAGTTACACAGTAAGAGTAAAGCAAAAGCAGAAAAGTAACATCACATAATAAGGATACAGGTAGCTCCAAAGCCAGATCGTTTGCCATGCGTGACCTCCTGCCGACACTCTGTCGACCACAAATAATGGTCCGTAGAACTTCACTTGTACTCCCACCGTACACCTTATCACCCTCTCTGGCCAGACACCTCACAAACTTGCTCGAGCGAACGAAATTGAGCTTGGTTCACAAGCTCGGGTCACAAACTTGGTCCACATAATCGGTGAACCGGATTCACAAACTTGGTGACCTCAAACCAGGTTGGACTAACTTCGACCAAGCCCTAACCGGCTCGAATAGTCCATCTAGGTCATGAGATCGAGCCCCAAACTCACAAACTTCACAAAATTTACTCAAAAGTCACCCCGAGCCACAAGCTCAAGGGGTTTAGTTCCAAAATGATTCATATACATGTGCCATGTACAAATATGTGCGTAAATTAGGGTTTAGGTCGAGTGCGATAAAGTACACCCTCGCCTAGGTACCCTTTTCATACATATCGAAACACATAGGCAACTAACACATAAGAGCGGCCTGAATACTTACACAACGAACAAAAGAGCAAAAGTACGAAATTCGTGCCGCGAGGAGTAGCTAGTAGGCCCCACCGGCTCCACCTAGCTCACCAACGTCTGAAATTGAAGATTGTGTCACAATATATCACAAACGGCTACTAACATACTTAAAACAAGCAAAACGGCAAAATCGGCACATGCAAGTGCGGAAACGGAAAAACGGGTGCACGCGCCCGCGCGGAACGGCAAACGGAAATGGCCAAATCTGCCTTCGCAAACCGTTTTGATCAAAAGTTAGGCTGGGAATGTCGGATCAAGGTACATGACATACCGTTGCGAAGCTAAGAGGAAGGGCTACAATTTTCATGAAGAAACCCAAATCCGGATCTGAACAGAAATAGGTCGAAAGTATGGAAAATCGTTCCAGAAATTTGCACTCTAGAGTAACGAACAGGGTATGTTTGCTGGACCATAACTCCCAACTCACAAATCCAAATCAGGAAATTCCAATGGAATTAGAAATATGAGACATAAGGGTAAAACTTTGATGTTTTGGCCAAGACCTGAATCCATTCAGAACAGAACGAAAGTTGAGTGTCAAAGTACCCGTCAGAACTGTCCAGATTCAAGGCAGTTCTGACGATCAATCTTGTTTTGATCATAACGGAAGCTACGGAACTCGGATTTCGACTCACTTTATACCGTTTCGAAGCTAAAACCAAGATCTACATTTCTTATGAAGGAGTTGATACCCAGATCATAAGGAATCAAAACGGAAAAATGCACGGTCAGAAGCTGAAATTCAAAACGTACACAATTTCAGGGTACAAAACAGGTGCGAGTGTTTTGGTTATAACTCGAGGTACACAGATCCGTTTGACCGGAAATTTTGCAGATATATTCAGGACTTAAGAGGATACAATGTTGAAGAAGGCTACTCAGTCCAGTTTCGAGTGTTACTAGGTCCAAAATGCAAGATACTACACCAGAATCGCAAAAACAGGTTCACAAACCGTATTCTGGGTCAACATCATAAGTCAGGCTACCTAAGTCCAAACCAAGTGATTCCAAAGCCATACGAAAGCTAAGATACAGGACTACCTTTCATCAGAAGACCTAAACGACCAATTCTGAAGCATTCCAAAGCAAAATAACCAATTACAATCGCAGTTCTCAGGTTCGGGTAGAAACAGGACAGCAAGGGTAATTCTATCTTTTATCAAGATACGCTACTCCGATTGACCTGAAATTTTGTAGGAATCTCTAAACCATCATTCCCTACAACTTTCATGTTTTAAGCCAAGGCCAATTCGGCCTCTAACTAGGAGCTATAAATTCGGGCAGAATGTATTCATCATAACCCTAACTTTCCAAAATTTCTTCCAAAACAGAAATTGGTTGCAATTAACCACTTTTCCCACCTCCTAGAGTCATTATATACCATTTCCAATCATCATAGATGGCCACACAATCATGCTCATATTAAAACAGAAAAATCCCCAAAAATAATAAAACTTCATCACTTCAACCACAAATCAAGAAATAATCCATAAACTTGCATCTCATACTACCACTAATCATGATTTAAGCATCAATTAAGGGAGGAGGGTGGTTCTTCACAACTTACCTTAGAAACAAGAGAGAGGGAGCAACAATTCCTCTTAGCTTTCCAAGCAAATCCACCAAACAACTCACAAACACTAATTGAAGAGGTTTTATGGAGTAATTGCAAGATTAAATGGTTGGATTGTTGAACTTGAGCAAGATGAGAGCAAGAATCTTGGAGAGTTTTTCTTCCTTTCCTCCTTAGAGAGAGTCGGCCACTCAAGCTTGGAGATGAAGTGTTTTTGGTGAATTTTTTTTGTTTATTTAGTAACATGGTAAAAGAATGACTAGTAGTCAAAAAATAAAAGCAATCCTATGGTGACACTTGTCACCTCATTTAATTCATGCCTAACTTTCTTTTTTCTTTCTCACACCTAAGCACTTGGTACCTCTAAATATCTCATAACACCCGGTAAATTAAACCCAGTATCCAAAATTTAACCTAACTGGCCGAATTTTTCCGAACTTTCCGCACTAGCGGGTCTCACGTCCGATATTTATTATTAATTTTTCAAAAACTAACTAATACTAGAAAAATCATCTAAAAACTATATTTACTCATAAAAATTATCTGGGGAAATTTCTAATAAAGAAAATGTGGAAAAGGCGGGCGATTAATAAAAATAAACCCTAGAAACGTAGAAAATTCGCGAGTTCTCGCACTCCTTCTTTCGGGGCGTCACAACCTCCCCCACTTAGAACAATTTTGTCCTCGAAATTGATTCTTTTGTTCAATGCGTACCTTCAAAGTCCACCGAAGGATTAGTCACCTCAGGTTGACCCATTGCATAGACCCTTGCTGGCCCTTTGGGTCGATTTTCCCCTGCATTTGACGGCTTCGTTGTGGTCCCTTCTGTTGGTGGTTTGCGTCCTTCCTTCTGCATCTTAGGGCACCGGGCAATCAAATGTTCGGTGCTGCCACATTTGAAACATTTCCGTACCGAACTATTTTTCCAGCAATTTTCATCAGTGTGATTGCCCCCACAGAAACCACAGGTTGGCTTAGTGGCCGTACTTGACCCTCCACGCTGGGCACTCCTCTGGGGCTCTTGCACTATCTGACCTCGCCCAAAATTATTCAGAGTTCTTACAGGTCGTGGACCGTCTGCACCTTTACTCGCCTTCGCGGGTGGCTCGTTTCGCGAGCTCTGTCCAACCGGGGGATCGTTCGAGATGGGTTGCCTCCTTTTCCGGTCATGAAAGGCTTTAACCTGTCCCTTGGCAGTCTCAATCCGCTGTGCTTTTTCTAGTGCCTGACTAAACGTGTCCAGCTGTGCGGCCGCCAGTGCTTCCTGGATTTCCACATTTAAGCCTCGGGCAAAGCGGCGAATTAGCTTTTGTTCCGTCAGCACCAGCTTTGGGGCAAAGCGAGAGAGTTTTGTTTCTATGACCACTGCCCTTCTGTTTAAAATCAACTTTGAACACGCACAAAAGAGTTCTATTTACATCTTCTGCTTTGGTGTTTGTATTCAAGCACCAAAACAAGAATAAAGTCAATCCACGCCAAGGTCGGCCGCCCTAAAGTGTAAATCAACTCAATCCTCATTCCTGCCCGACATACCAAATAGATTCTTCCCAAACTACTATAAACCTTCATCCCTATAACATATACTTAACTTCCGAATCTATCCCATAGTCCAGCATCCTAAACAATTAAGTCTAAGATACGCTATAGAGATCGATAGCCTAAGCTTTGATACCAATTGTAACAGCCCCACCTCCCCCTAAGGCGAACCAGAGGGTTCGACGGACCGTCTGCCCAGCTCTCGCCGGGACTCACTACAGTCCTCAGATAAATTACATCTCAAACTCCAAAAGGATATTAATAAACCAAATAACATTCCAAACTTAAAGGTTAAGTCAAAAGATAAACTTACATAAACAAAGTACTTGCATTACAACCAAACTCCCCACTTGCAATTCCAAAGGACAAAATTCTAATTTACAATCACCTTAGTATATACCGTCAAAATTTACGTTCATGTTAACTACCCGACCTTGAGTGTAACAAAAACTAAAGCTACAAAATGCTCTCTAAAGCCATTTACACAAAAGTATCGAAAGTTTAGGACCTGCAACTTGCTCCTCAGGGTCCTCCGCCCCCTATTAAGGAAAACAAACTAAAGGAGTGAGCTAAAGCTCAGTGAGGCCCCTAACAGTCACACAAATATCACAATTTAGAGAAAGAAGTAAGCAACAGTTAAACAATTTCAGTTACAACGAGAACCAGTTGCATAATATAATCAGTTGAATAAGGACAAAATAAGTCAATTTATGTCAAAGGATACTCTTGAAGCTACTCCAGTCCGTCATGACCGCCAGTTCCCAACACTTAAAATTAATAAGAGATCATTGGATGAAATGAACACACAGACATTGTAACACATAATTTAATCACATGCGCAGTGGCACTTTCAACTAGGAGATGGTGTTCTCGAGAAGAACACTGCTTGAGCCTCTCAACTGAACAGTGTCTCGAGTGTCCAGGAGATAGGTGCTCATTTGGAGGACCTGCTCGAGTGTCTCGGACTAGAAGGACAGTGCAGTAGGTCAGTATCAGTCAGTGCAGTAGGTCAGTAGCAGTCAGTGCAGTAGGTCAATAGCAGTTAGTACAGTAGGTCAGTAGCAGTCAGTATCAGTGAAAACACAGAAATTTAGTTTTGAGTAGGTCGAGTGCGATAAAGTACACACCCACCTAATAATGGTATGACAGTTATCCAGTATTATACAAGAAAGTCACATAGCATACACGCATGCAAGGAACACTCACCACTAGCGAAGGTAATCGGAGCTAATCACCGAATCGTCCCTTGGCTCGCCCGTGAACTCTGTGGTTAAAGTACATAGATATTATACCAAGAATTTATCAAATTCAAATCACAATACTCGTATAAGAAGATAGCCATAGCCATCAAGCTCAACTTAAACACTAAGGAAGAAAACGTCCACATTTAAGGGTTTAGTCAATCAAATTAAAAAGTCATATGCAATAGCACTTGATTCAAAATCCCAGAAATATGTGAGATACCTAAACACATTCTAAGAACATACAAGCCACTTTGGATCAAAACAAAAAGATCTTTTAGGGAAAAAAAAATATAGCGTAACTAGTTTTCTAGTTTTTGTTTTTTTTGTCACTATTTGAAAGTCAATAGGTGCAACTAGAAATCATGTTTTGAACACTTAGTTAGGTCATAAGAAACCAGGGTTATGATACTTATAAGGTACATGCAAAGTAGAGCAAGTCAATTGAAATCGATGAACAAGAACAATTCTCGTTAGGGCAAGTGCGATAAAGTACACCCTTGCCCTATCAAATCACTTATATATCATGTAATCACATTAATCAAAGATAAATCACAAATATCAAGTTCAATCAGATATTTGGAAGCACTCACCAAAAGTAGTGCCTCTAGTGATCGCGTCTGGATTGTACTCCGGGTTTGGAGTCCAAATCTGCGATAAAACTTGAATTAAGAACTTTGAAAATCGACTAAGGTTTGAAACTTAGACATTCGTTCAATAAGAATCAAGAAATTCAAATTCACTTGGAGAATAGTCGTGAAACACTTGCTCGCTTTTCCAACTGAAAAATTTTGTAACATGTATACTTGGAAATAACTTTTGAGTTGAAAGTACAAGGAAAACATACTCCGAGCAGTCGTTATTTTATTTCTCAAGGGTAAAAGCTCGGCCAAGTCCTTACTTATATACCTCGATAAAAGAAGACGCAAATATCCTAGATGGTTCAAGTAGTAATCACTCTTAACCCTTACTCAAGTCGCAAGTATATTTCTCTAGTCCTCGAGCGTAAATTTGGGCAGCATGCCCTTTGTATTTACCCAATTTTCCTGCCATTTACGGCTTCATTATTTTCCTCAGCCAATCCCAAAGTCATACACAATATAAATTTATCACAATAGCCGTTCAATAGGCTCAAGGTAATACAAGTACAAAATCAAGCTAGCGACATGTGCGGAAATGAGGTTTAGCAAAAGACAGATTTGACATGGTTTTTACGTAACGGACACAACCGAAGCTACGTTTATCGTATTGGAGTGAAATTTATACCGTTTCGAAGCTAAGACAAAGGCCTACAATTTTCATGAAGATCAATTAGTCCAAATTCCAGTATAACACAGTCAAATTCCCAATTCACAGAACCAAATTCCAACTAACCGGCCAGTTAACCATACTACCTCCAAATGGCCATATCTCAAGCTACCAAAGTCCGTTTAAGCCGTTCTTGGAGGCGTTGAAAAGCTAAGACAAAGTACTAAAACTTTCATGTTTTGACTAAAAGCTATTTCAGTACGTATCAAGGTGAATAAATGCAACCAACTTAGTGTACTGTCAAAACTGTCCACTGACTTTACTCCTAGGGCAGTCAGGGTATTTCATCTTTTCACAGGCTATGTTGCTCTGATTGAGGTGAAATTTTGTAGGAAAGCATAAAATGTCATTCTATACAACTTTCATGTTTTGTGCTAAGCCTAGTTCGGCCTCTAACATGATAAAATAGAACCGGACAGAACTAAAGCTACAATTTCCAGAAATCTGGAATTTTGCTATATTCAAGCTATACTTCTCATTTTTACCTTGAAACTACCACTACTATCTCCTTTACAAGATTATATACCACATATATACATCATACAACTCCTAACCCATAAGAAACCCTAACTCAAAAGTCATCCATCTAATCATCAAAATCACTTGAAACAAGCATCACAAGCACAATACTACCATTAATACCCAACTTAATCATGATTAATGGGGAAAGAAAGGTTGATCAGCCATTATACCTCAAGACAAGAGCTTGCAAGAATGATCCTCCACCTCTCCTTGAAATTTTTGATTCCTTAAGCTTCCCAAGCTTCCAAACTAGTGATTAATCAGTTTAGTTTTTCTTGGTTGCACTCAAAAGGTTGGATTCAAGGTAGAAGATTGAAACTCTTCTCACTCCTTTACCTTCCCTTGCTCTCGGCCACAACAAAAAGAAAATGAGGGAAAATGAGCTGAAATGAGAGATAAGAAGGCAAGACAAAAGGTTGATCAAGGAACCATAGGTGGTTGACACTTGTCATGTAACGACCCCACCTCCCCCTAAGGCGAACTAGAGGGTTCGGCAGACCGCCTGCCCAGCTCTCGCCGGGACTCAGTCGATCACTACATTCCTCAAACAAATTGCAATATAAAACTTAAATATATAACAAATTTTCCAAGAATTTCCTATCACAATCGCAGTGGAACTAATTCCCAAACGTGAAACGTACACGTTCATCCATTCAAGTTCAAACATTCATACGAACGTATATACATATACATCCGACCAATCTCAAACCTTCATACACCCCTAACATCAACTATTACACAAGAAGAAATCCAAAGTCAAATCATACATAAGATACTCCATCCAGCTACACAAATAACGTAATACAAGCTCTTCCTTTGCCTCGATCCCTGTGGGGAGAAGAAAACATTTGGGGTGAGCTAGAAGCTTAGCGAGTGAACAGTAAAATCAGTAATCCAATAAACTTTACAATTGTGCATTTACATGATGCAAGAATTAGTGATCAAATGTGCGTGTATTGCTCTCTTGGAGCCAGTGAAATTCTTGTACTTAGATATCCAACGCTCCCTTAGATCAAGTAACGGATAAACAGGTAGAAGGAGCCATCGTGCTCCAAGGAATGCGTAAACAGTAGCGGGGACATTGGTTCTAAGCACAAGATTTTCCCAAGAACTCACCCGAGTCAAATGTCATGGCACACACACAAACACAATGATATGCAAATCATGAAATCGATGCAAGACTTATTTCCAAAGTAATTGTGGAAAAGTAGTTGAGGGATCACTCACCAACCATGGCTCACGAACCTTATCCGGCATACCTCATTACCTTGATCAAGTTGAAACCCTAAATTACAAATATCAAGTCAAGCAAAGGAAATTCTAAAATTAACAAGCTTCTATTGCCTTTTGGCATTTTAATCACAATTAAAGCTACACTTATCCGATCGAAACGAATCTTATGGCGTTACGAAGCTAAGACATATGTCAACATTTTTTATGAAGATCTCCAAGGCCAAAACATACTTATTCAGGGTCAAAATCCGAATCCTAGAGAAAGAACGAAAACTGTCATAAAACAGGGGTTATGGGGCAGTCATGGGTATTTCGGTCAATTCACAAGCCAAAGTACTCCAATCAATCTGAAATTTTGTAGGCAAGTAGTCAACTCATATATCTACAAGTTTCATGTTTTGAGCAAAAGTTGATTCGGTCTACAGTACAGAGAAAATGACAGTCCAAGTTCAGTCCAGAAACAGGGAAAAACTTCAATTACTCTTCTTGAACCGACCTTTGCATATGACTATCACTAATCACAATTAAGGGCTAGAAATCCCCACTTAACATGAGACTAGCCTATACCAATCATGTACAGGCCAAAACAAGGATGAATTAACTTAAACAAAGTTTAGAAATGTCACTAATATGGAACTTAATCCTCCCAATTTCCAAATCACAAGAATTTCCATAAAATGAATCAAGATCAATTCAAATTCAAAACAAACACATACTCTCAAAAATTGGACGGCATAACCCCTAAATTTTACACATTTCCAACCTACCATTCAAATACCAATTCTCATAACAATTAACCACAGTCACCCATATGGTTCATAAACAATACCATACATTCAATTAAGCCATAATTTCCTTCAATCAAAGCCAATTAAAAGCTTAAAGCCAACCTTGGAAAAATCCCTAATTTGAAACCCTAGAAACCGGAAATTCACTTCACATACGGAAATTTTCCGCAACAACCATAAATAACGTACAAGAGCTTCTATTAACACCATTGAAACCACTAATCCAAATCCAATCCAAGACTTTCATATAAAATCATAAAAATACCCAATACATCAGAAAATCACCATAATTTCCATAAACCCATGAAATACTCCACAAAATCACATACATGACCACCACAAACCATTAATTAACCAATATTAGAACCAAAGGAAACTCGCATATCCAATCTTACCTCAAATTCAAGAGAGCTATCCACCTAGAGCTTCCCTTCAAAAACCAATCCATCAACAGCTTTAAACCACCATAGAGAACCCTTGTGTGAAATATTGTCCAAAACCATTGGTGAAATCGCAAGATTTGGTGAAGATTGAAACTAGGAAAAACTTGAGAGCTTTTCTCTCTTATGAAGCTCGGTTGAGCCAGGGAAGAAATGAAGATATTTGGGTGCAAAAGTGAGATAAAAAGGCAGGAAACAGTCGGTCAAACTTGGCAACCGTAGCTGCCACGTCAGAATCCGGCCGGAATCTGGCCGGATTCTTGGCCGGATTCAAGGCAGTGGCTAAGTCGAATTTTTTTCAAAATGTTCAAACAATCCGGCCATCAATCCGGCCAAGAACTGGCCGGATTTGGCCCCTGCCTTTTTTTCAAAACTTTTCTTTTCTTTTCCAAGTTCAAACGTTGCGCTCCCCCGCTCGTCCAACAAAGATATAAAATTCCCGCAAGTACAGTGAGCATACACAGCACGCACTCATATAAGAACACGTTTCTAGGACCATTAGATCGTAAAGAAATAGAATAATGCCTAGGGAGGACTTGTGAAAATTACGGGATCTCACATGTCATCACCAAAACCAACTAAAATTTTGTTTTCTTTTCCTTGCATTTCGGCCACATATTTCGGTTATATGGCTGAGGATGAGGGGGATATTTTACAAAAATATCAAGGGTATGTGGTGGTAGGGAAGTGGTGGTCAAGTGGTGGGTTCAATCGGTGGTGATCAATATTCGTCGGTTCGAGCCGATTTTCTTAAATCACGTATACTAGGGGTTTTACCTTCTAATCACTAACTTATTATTATCACTTCAAATTATATAATATGATGTGAGACGGATCTAGACGAACACCAAGTTGGGGTGATTGGCGGAACTTTGACCCTTCTATAATCACGAGCCACGAACTAAGGAGATTCCTTAACCCACGACTAGCAAATTTAGTGAACCAAAAGTATGGATAGAAGAACGCCACAATCAAGGAGACTACTTGATTGATAAGTTCGATGAACAACTTGAGATTAATTCTCAAGTATTCAAAGGAAATTCTCTTGAGGCAAGAGAGAGTGAAATAACTCACATATATCTTATAAAATCTGAATTTTTTCCCTAATGAATGAAAACCTAGGCTATATATAGCCTTACAAGACAAAACCCTAACTCGGCTAGGCTAGGCCTTTGGCCCGATTCCACTACTCAAATCCACTATCTAATGGTCAGCTTATAATTGATCCAATGAAGGCTTTAAGCTGGCCCAACATAACCCAATAAAAGCTAATTAACCAACTTAAGTTATAGTGAGCCTAGACTCTATAAATCGGATCCAACTCAACATGAGGTCTTGGACCGAATTTATTCCTAGCAAATAAAATAGAAATCTAGAAAATAAACTACTAACTATTACTAAAAGATTCAATCTCTTGCAGCCCAAAACATGGCCCATAAGCGGCCCATATTTCGTATCATTCCCCCCCTCTTAAAAAAAAGATTTGTCCTCAAATCGTGTTTGGAAATGAATGGTACTACAAGAGTTGGCTGTATCAAACTTCAAATCTCCACATATTGGCTCTCTTAGAATGGATGATACTTGCATACGTCATGATTATTGTAATTCGGTGCACATGTCTCTTGGTTAGCTTGAAAATGCTCACAATCTGCCATGGAAAACTCAAGGCTTGACTCCAACCACTCCAAAGCTCTCTAATCAGTCCTGTGTCATGAATGGTCGAATTTGGACCTACACAATAAATCACACGATTAGCATTTGTAGGTATAAAATCACTTGATAGCTTACCATTCACATTCACAAGATAAGGATCTTCATAGTGATGCTCAATCAGGTTAGAAAAGTCCCGGACATGATTTTGCAAAGTTACAAAATTCATTGCAAGTTGTTGTTGGTATGGCCTATCTTGCACAAATGGAGTAAGATCGAGATAGGCAGCTTCTGAACCTTCAAATTGAAGAATAAAATCAGGTTGTAAGGAATCAGAATTTGGACCAATGAGGAAAGGATTGTCACCAACAAAATAAGAAGGAAATGTATAACAAGTTTCAAGTGTAGAAACTCCCTTTGAAACTTCATTATTCCTCCCAACAAGCAAATCAGGCTCATGGTTGACGTTGAACATCAGTGGATGACAAAGAGAGACAACACTTAAGGTGCAAACTCCATGAAAAGTTTGATATTCACCAATGGATTTAGGCATAGAACATGCCAAGATCAACTCAATTTTTCCTTGCTTAACCTGCATAAAAGTAGAAACACTAAACAAAGTAGAGTCAAGATCGTTAGAAAAAACATATGATCTCACATCCTTTCTCACAATCAGCTTACTCTTAGAATTTTTAATCTCTTTTTCATGCTCAGTAGCTGACTTTTTCCCCTCATTATTCTCAACCTCTTTCTCCTTTTCAACTCCCTCGAATTTTACCTCTTCAGTCACAATTCTCTCCTCCAGCTCTTTCTTCATACTATAACGCTCATGCTCACTCTTCATGTATGCTAGATCAATACAAAGTTGCTTAGAGTTAAGCGACACAAGCCTGGTACGACGGCCATTAAATGTGAAGGAATACTTATTAGTATATCCATCATATTTGACTTCTCGATTAAACATCCACCATTGTCCCAACAGCACATGCGTCACTTGAATGGGAACCACATCACACAACACCTCATCCACGTATTGACCAATACGAAAAGGAACAAGTGTGTGCTTAGTAATCCAAATATCACCACTATCACTTTGCAACTTGTAAGGGCGAAGATGATCAATGGTTGGAAGATTCAATTTCTCAACCAAGACAGTACTTGCGAGATTAACTTCACAACCCTTATCAATGGCTAAGCTGCAAACTTTATCCTTGATATGGCAACGTGTATAAAACCAATCATTTTTTTGAGCTTTGATGATTTCCAATTGCTCAGTTATCTCACGCAATGCCACAGTATTTACTCCTTTAGGCACAAGATGGTGGAGCTCCAGTTGAGCATTCGTTTGTCTCATACTTTTATTACCTGCAAAACTCAACAAAAATTAGTAGAACAGTCCTCACTCGCTCCCTTACGTGTTTCGCTCACTCTCGTGTTTTGCTCAAGTGTTTAAAACACTCTAATGATCTCACCTATTCACTTCTCAGACCACTTGTTTGTTTCCTTTGAAGAAATCAGAAATTTTCTCAAGGAAGTTCAATCAAACTTTAATCAATATAGCTCCCAATTGTATCAAAGGAACAAGGAAACAAAAAGTAGAAATGGAAAGCTCAAGTAATGAATAAGGAATGGAAGAGGAAAAAATTGATGTACAAAGAAAAAGAAAGTCCAAGTACGATGATGGAGTTCCCAAGTGCTTTACTTAATTGCCCAATTGATTTTTGGAAACAAGTTAGGTGTTGGACTTATTTGGAAATTTCCTTAAAGTCGGCTAACCAAACAGAATTATTACCAAAATTTTTCAGATTCCCTCTCCAAAAACCTTCCTAAAGTCGGCTATAACAAATCAGAATTTGGTAGCTAAAAAAATTTCCAGATTTCTGCTCCTTTTAAACCTTCCAAAGTCGGCTGCAAAACAGAATTTGGTAGCTTCCTAACCGCTGAAAATTTCCAGATTTGTTACCTTATCAAATCAGAATAGCTTTCACGAAAAAAATTCCAGATTTCTTGTCTTTTTAAATTCCCCTCAAAGTCGGCTGGAATTTCCTAAAAATTTTTCCAGATTTGGTAGCTTCCTAACCCCAAAATTTTCCAGAATTGCCTCTTCTTAAATCCCCTCAAAATTTTCGTCCCTTACTCTCTCTCAAGAACAACAATTCGGCCCTCCCCTCTTTGCTCCACACAAGGACAGTTTTGACGCTTGGTGCTAAACAATGGCTTCACAAGATGACACAAGCAACGTCACCCAAGAATACCCCAAGCGGCCTGCTCAAGAAACTCCCAAGAGGTTTACTCCTAAACCAAGAAAGCCCCGTATGGATGCAAGGACGTACAAGAAACTGTTTATACGTAGGGAGGTGCAAATCTTCAAGAATCAAGATGGTCAAGATCCTCAAAAAACTCAACGGGTGATACAAGTGATCAAGGCTCAAGGTGTGCAAGATTTTCAAGAGGAGGTTGGTCAAAACTTTTGAGTAGTCTTTTCTTGATGTAATTTTCTGGTTTGTTGGAACAAGTGCAACAAGACAGAATTTGGCAAATAAAAGTGCGGCTTCCTTCTTTGTTGTTTGCTACCCGAATGCCTTTTCTCTTTTCCTTTTTCTGTTTGTTTTTTTTTTTTTGACTCTAAGAACACACAATTACTCGGCTGTTTTTTTTTGGGTAGAATTCCAGAATTTAATGTCAATCCAATGTTCTCCTTCAATCCTCCAATAATTATCAAGACATGTATCAAAGTTTCAAGACTTCAAGATTAGTTTCAAGAAACCCTAGATTATGGTAGTCCCTCTCCAAGATTCCAACCCCAAACAAGTTCAACCACAAAATCAGTTTAGGAAATTAATTAAAACAACTTGGTGGAATAAACTAAAGTTTGGACAGATTTGGCAAGAAACTTGCGCCCAAGGAAACCCTAGCGGCTGGATTTTTTTTTTTTACTCTAAACCAACACAAAACTTCAAGAACAATATAACAAGACACCAAAATAAGAAAGAAACACAAGTTATGAACAAAAGTTTTTTTTTTCGGGATGAACAGTGTCGCTACAGTAGCGATGAACAGTATCGCTACAGTGCGCGTGGTGAACAGTATCGCTACAGTAGCGATGAACAGTACGATGCTACAGTACCTTTTTTTTTTTTTTTTTGAATTGACACACAAACTGATTTGAAACAAGAGTATGTGACTCGAAACACAAAAGAAAAGAAGGATATAACCTGGTGGTTGTCGACTAGCTCTGATACCAACTGATGTGAGACGGATCTAGACGAACACCAAGTTGGGATGTTTTGCGGAACTTTGACCCTTCTAGAATCACGAGCCACGAACTAAGGAGATTCCTTAACCCACGACTAGCCACTTTAGTGAACCAAAAGTATAGATAGAAGAACGCCACAATCAAGGAGACTACTTGATTGATAAGTTCGTTGAACAACTTGAGATTGATTCTCAAGTATTCAAAATCACGAGCCACGAACTAAGGAGATTCCTTAACCCACGACTAGCAAATTTAGTGAACCAAAAGTATGGATAGAAGAACGCCACAATCAAGGAGACTACTTGATTGATAAGTTCGATGAACAACTTGAGATTAATTCTCAAGTATTCAAAGGAAATTCTCTTGAGGCAAGAGAGAGTGAAATAACTCACATATATTTTATAAAATCTGAATTTTTTCCCTAATGAATGAAAACCTAGGCTATATATAGCCTTACAAGACAAAACCCTAACTCGGCTAGGCTAGGCCTTTGGCCCGATTCCACTACTCAAATCCACTATCTAATGGTCAGCTTATAATTGATCCAATGAAGGCTTTAAGCTGGCCCAACATAACCCAATAAAAGCTAATTAACCAACTTAAGTTATAGTGAGCCTAGACTCTATAAATCGGATCCAACTCAACATGAGGTCTTGGACCGAATTTATTCCTAGCAAATAAAATAGAAATCTAGAAAATAAACTACTAACTATTACTAAAAGATTCAATCTCTTGCAGCCCAAAACATGGCCCATAAGCGGCCCATATTTCGTATCATAATATTTCCTCATCCAAAAGTCACTCTTACCTCCCAATTTTGATCCTCACTCCATACCGAATAGTCATACTACAGAAAAACGTGAAAATCCTAATTCGCTCTATCTTGAAAACGGACAACGAAACCCTTACTTCTACATTCATTTACACTCATTGTAGGGTGATTGGGTAGTAGACCCATAATAAATGAATAATTTCCAAATAAAAGGGCATTTTTAAGAAAAATATAAGGAATTTGCAAGTCTTCACACAACCATTTACAAGCCGTTTCCCCCCTCTATGATGTGTTTGTATTCAAGCACCAAAACAAGAATAAAGTCAATCCACGCCAAGGTCGGCCGCCTTAAAGTGTAAATCAACTCAATCCTCATTCCTGCCCGACATACCAAATAGATTCTTCCCAAACTACTATAAACCTTCATCCCTATAACATATACTTAACTTCCGAATCTATCCCATAGTCCAGCATCCTAAACAATTAAGTCTAAGATACGCTATAGAGATCGATAGCCTAAGCTTTGATACCAATTGTAACAGCCCCACCTCCCCCTAAGGCGAACCAGAGGGTTCGACGGACCGTCTGCCCAGCTCTCGCCGGGACTCACTACAGTCCTCAGATAAATTACATTTCAAACTCCAAAAGGATATTAATAAACCAAATAACATTCCAAACTTAAAGGTTAAGTCAAAAGATAAACTTACATAAACAAAGTACTTGCATTACAACCAAACTCCCCACTTGCAATTCCAAAGGACAAAATTCTAATTTACAATCACCTTAGTATATACCGTCAAAATTTACGTTCATGTTACTACCCGACCTTGAGTGTAACAAAAACTAAAGCTACAAAATGCTCTCTAAAGCCATTTACACAAAAGTATCGAAAGTTTAGGACCTGCAACTTGCTCCTCAGGGTCCTCCGCCCCCTATTAAGGAAAACAAACTAAAGGAGTGAGCTAAAGCTCAGTAAGGCCTCTAACAGTCACACAAATATCACAATTTAGAGAAAGAAGTAAGCAACAGTTAAACAATTTCAGTTACAACGAGAACCAGTTGCATAATATAATCAGTTGAATAAGGACAAAATAAGTCAATTTATGTCAAAGGATACTCTTGAAGCTACTCCAGTCCGTCATGACCGCCAGTTCCCAACACTTAAAATTAATAAGAGATCATTGGATGAAATGAACATACAGACGTTGTAACACATAATTTAATCACATGCGCAGTGGCACTTTCAACTAGGAGATGGTGTTCTCGAGAAGAACACTGCTTGAGCCTCTCAACTGAACAGTGTCTCTCAACTGAGCAGTGTCTCGAGTGTCCAGGAGATAGGTGCTCATTTGGCGGACCTGCTCGAGTGTCTCGGACTAGAAGGACAGTGCAGTAGGTCAGTATTAGTCAGTGCAGTAGGTCAGTAGCAGTCAGTGCAGTAGGTCAGTAGCAGTTAGTACAGTAGGTCAGTAGCAGTCAGTGCAGTAGGTCAGTAGCAGTTAGTACAGTAGGTCAGTAGCAGTCAGTATCAGTGAAAACACAGAAATTTGAGTAGGTCGAGTGCGATAAAGTACACACCCGCCTAATAATGGTATGACAGTTATCCAGTATTATACAAGAAAGTCACATAGCATACACGCATGCAAGGAACACTCACCACTAGCGAAGGTAATCGGTGCTAATCACCGAATCGTCCATCGGCTTGCCCGTGAACTCTGTGGTTAAAGTACATAGATATTATACCAAGAATTTATCAAATTCAAATCACAATACTCGTATAAGAAGATAACCATAGCCATCAAGCTCAACTTAAACACTAAGGAAGAAAATGTCCACATTTAAGGGTTTAGTCAATCAAATTAAAAAGTCATATGCAAGAGCACTTGATTCAAAATCCCAGAAATATGTCAGATACCTAAACACATTCTAAGAACATACAAGCCACTTTGGATCAAAACAAAAAGATCTTTTAGGGAAAAAATAATATAGCGTAACTAGTTTTCCAGTTTTTGTTTTTTTTTTGTCACTATTTGAAAGTCAATAGGTGCAACTAGAAATCATGTTTTGAAAACTTAGTTACGTCATAAGAAACCAGGGTTATGATACTTATAAGGTACATGCAAAGTCAGACCAAGGAAACGGGAGTAAAAGAAAGGTAATTAAGACGTAAAAACAATGGCAGTTTCGACACCCTACAGTGTTTTGAGCACTACTGTGGCTACGCATCTCGGATTCAGGCAAATTTTATGCCGTTTCGAAGCTAAGACATAGGGATACATTTCTTATGAAGACATCAACACCTAGTTCTCACGTTTTCTGGGTCAAACAGTCATGGTCAGAGGCTTCCGTAAAATCATGACCAGAAATAAGGCTTTGCGTGAACACTAGGATTGTGGCCGTAACTTAGGCTACAATGATCCGATTGATCTGAAATTTTTCAGGTAGAAAGATAACTCAATTGTCTACCACTTTTATGTTTTGGACAAAAGCTTTTTCGATCTACAACATGGAGCAATTCGCAGCTCAGTTTTAGTCACAAAACAGGGCAGAATTAAACTGTTAAAGAAACTTACCCAAACCCTTCACACCGGCAACATTCTTGACAAAATTTGAAACAGGGGTTACATTGGTCCAAAATTCACCAAATTTTGACACAAAATACTACATTCAAAGATCTACATATGTTTAGAGGGTCACTTTAAGAGCTTCGGATCACAACCAAGTCAAATTTTAGCTATACAGTCCAGCAGCTATAAAATTAAAGTAGAACAGTCTCGAAAATCAGCAAATTTTGGAAATTTACCATAATTCACACAAATAGAACCAAAGTTTGTAATTTTCACGGTTTCTATCCTCATGAATCTAGTTTCCAACGCAACAAACGGAACTCAATTCCGACCTTCCTACACCAAGTTATGACTATTCTCCCGAAACTGTTCCAAGGTACCTGCTGCAATTCGAACTTGCAAACTAACCATTCAATCACTCGTATCAATGAAGCCCTAAATTTCAGCAATCAATCATCAACCAAAATAGAAAGATTAGTCATGAATCATCTAAAATTTAACCATACTTCTCCCCTTGTACAAGAGGTCCATCAATTAACAAGTATTACTTACGAATCAAACAACTAGTTACGTGAACAAATGAATCCCTCAATTTCAGCCAAGGTAACCCAACTTCAAGTCCATAGAACTTCATAAAAATCATGTCTTTAGTCTTCTAATCACATCAATAATCAAAGGCCCTTCAAGTTCATAAAAGAAAGCTTGAGTTTCTAGTTTTACCTCTTGACCAAAGGTGGAACTTAGAAGCAAGAAAAACTTGGTTCTTCTTGGAGCAAACCACCTCCTTGTTCAAGTTTTAGTGAAAGATTGAAGTGCTATGGCTTTCCCCTATTGATTCCTCCAAGTTCTTTGCTACAACTCAAGATGAAAACAATGAAGCTTTCCCTCTTTTTTTTTCTCTCCTTATCCACGGCCCCCTCCCTTTCTCTTCAACTCTTCAAGAGACCAAGTTATAAGATATACACTAGCTAATGTCTTGGTCAAGACTTAAGGGATGTGCAACACTTGTCTTGCTAGGATTACTTCTTAATCAAAAAATCTCCCAACTATGAAATTATTGATACCTAGCCCCTTTAATTTCCTTATCTCTATAATTTACCCCACTAACTTATCAAAATAAACTTGGTTATACAAGTGCAACTCACATTCATTTCCAAAAACAAAGAAAGCAAAGTCATCCACAGACTACTAAATTTCAAAGTAAGGCAAATCAAGAAAAAAAAATAGTTTTTGTGACGCCCCGAAAAGAATGAGTGTGAGAACCCGGAAATTTTCTAATTTTCTAGTGTTTATTTTATTTAATCGCCCGCCTTTTCTACATTTTCTTTATTAGAAAAATTCCCCAGATAAAGTTTATGAGCAAAGATAGTTTTAAAATGATTTTTCTAGTATCGGTTAGTTTTTGCGAAATTAAGAGCGTATTTTGGACGTGGGACCCGCTAGTGCGGTAAATGCATTATATTTTTGACAACTTGTTGGAATTTTGTATTAAGTGATATTATTTTACAAAGTGTTAAGATATTTGTATTGGAGAGACAAAAAGATAAGTTTTAAACCTAAAGGTGACAAGTGTCACCATTTGATTGGGCTTACCTTAAGACCTTTCTTACCATTGACTTAAATAACCAAAAATGACCCAAAATATCTTCATTTCTAAGCTTCATATGGCCGACCACCTTCAAGCAATAAGGGAAGAAAAGCTCTCCAATTTCTTTGCTCCAAGCTTGCTTAATCTTCACTTTTAACCGTTTAATTTTAGTTTTACTCCATAAAACCTCTTCACTTAGTGTTTGTGAGTTGTTTGGTGGAGTTGTTTGGAAAGTTAAGGTGACCAATAGCTCTCTCTCTCTTGTGTTCAAGGTAAGTTGTGAAGAACCACCCTCCTCCCTTAATTGATGCTTAAATCATGCTTAGTGGTTGTATGAGATGCAAATTTATGGATTATATCTTGAGTTTTGGTTGAATGATGAAGTTTTATTATTTTTGGGGATTTTTCTGTTTTAATATAAGCATGATTGTGTGGCTATCTATGATGATTGGAAATGGTCTATAATGACTTAAGGAGGTGGGAAAAGTGATTAATTGCAACCAATTTCTGTTTTGGAAGAAAATTGAAAAACCTAGGGTTCTTAAGGGAGCATTCTGTCCGAATTTTTAGGTCCTATATAGAGGCCGAATTGACCTTAGCTCAAAACATGAAAGTTGTAGGGAATGACATTTTAAAGGTGCCTACAAAATTTCAGGTCAATCGGAGTAGTGTAGAATGAGATAAGTCAAAATTACTATTGCTGTTCTGGTTTTACCCGAAATTGAGAACTGCACCTGTAATTGGTTGTTTTGGCTGGAATTGCTTCCGAATTGGTTGTTGAGGTCTTCTGATGGAATTTATCCCTGCTTCTTATCTTTCAGTTGGTTTTGGAATTTCTGGATTTGGACTTGGAGAGCCTGAGTTATGATGTTCCGCTAGAATGCGTTCTGTGAATCTGTTTTTGTGATTCTGGTATGGTATCTTGCATTTTTGACCTGGTTACACTCGAAACTGGGTTGAGTGACCTTCTGTAATATTGTAGCCCTATCTCTTAGCTTCGAAACAGTGTGTCTTACACCTTCATCCGACAATCGTAGCGCCTTTGATACCATTACCGCAAAATGACGTCAAAACTGTTTTTCTGGTTTTGAGCTTAACTTTCATTTCCGGACTTTTCCCTAGCTTGACTTGTCTTTGTACTTCTTGGAGCTTGCTGAATGGCTATTGGATGAACTTGTTGTTGTGTGTGTACCTTTGGGTTGGAATGAGGAAATAATGAAGCCGTGACGGCTGGAAAAGTAAGCAAATTCAGGGGAAGTGTTGTCCGAACTTTTGAAGGAATTTATTTGCATTGAGTTTGTGATTTAAGACTTGGATTTGAGCAAGGCAATGATACATGATGGATGGTTTCAGAGCCGTGGAGGTGAGTGACCCTAAACTATTTCCAAAGTACTTGTGAAATGTTTCTTACATTATTTACTTTTGAACTGTTTCCAAAGCTACTTTTGAACTGTTTTCTTGCATATCATGCGTGCTTATATGAAAGTGTTCCTTGTTTGATATATTTCCTTGACTTCATGACTTGTATTATTGATTGATAACGTGTTACGTGCTTTGAATGATTTCCAAAACGAGCTTTCTAGGCGAGTGTGTATTTTATCGCACTCGACCTAAATCAATGTGAAATTTTCATGATAAATGATTAAATGCTACTTGCGCATGAATGTAAGCCTTTTGGGCTGAACTGGCCATTGCCCCTTGTTACCGGTCGTCTCGAGCCAGAAACGAACTCGGTCGGGCGATTAGGGACTTGGGTGAACGTTTCGGTATACTCGAGTATTACCTTGTAGGTTGGTGGAGCCTGGCCAAAAGCCAGGGACGGGGTGAATGAATGCACGAATGAAACCAAATGCAATGAAATGACAGGAGAACGAACGTATCCTTTTCACGAATGTTACTATCGCTTTCCATTGTACATGTTTCTTGAATTATTGATACTTCATATTTAATGTTTTGTAAATGTTGTAATTGTTTCTGGACTTATCATTTGATTTATGACATCATTGAAAAGAAATATTGTTAAACTGATTTGATTACTGATTTTCTGGTTACTCGCTGAGCTTCTAGCTCACCCCAAAAATGTTTTATTCCCCTCCACAGGGCTCAAAGCGAAGGAAGGCTTGTAGTACTTGTGCGCGTGATTGGATGGCCGTTATGTTGTACAGTTTGGATTTGGAATCATTTTATGTATAGTTGGGAATTGTTTCCGCTTCGCTAATGATATGTAATTATTGGAGAATTTGATGCCATATTTGAGATTTATATTGTAATTCATTTGAGGATTGTAGTGGTGAACGACTGAGTCCCGGCGAGAGCTGGGCAGGCAGTCTGCCGAACCCTTTGGTTCGCCTTAGGGGGAGGTGGGGCTGTTACAGTTTTAACGAATGGTGTAACACCTAAAATACATATCTTTATCTATTCATATGGGTTGGTTTGAGTTCTCACATATACTACTGGAAAACCATGAATTATTCGTGCATTAACTGGAGAAATATATCGTTTGGATTGACATGTTTTTCAAAAACAAGTTTTTCAAATACAATGCTACAGTAATATACAATAATTCAAAAAGCATCTCATCCATACAATATATCAAATACTTCAAAAAAAATTTATAGTAAAAATTTTTCATAGACACTGCTACAGTAAAGTTTTTCAAAATATCCCAAAAACAGCTAATTCAAACGGAGCTATTTGATAATATATTTATAATGAGATAATATGAGATAATATATTTATAATGGACATGCGGATTCGAATCGAATTGACTCGATCACAGCCAGACGAATTTTGGAGAAACCGGGCTCGACTTTGTCGAACATTATAATGAAATTCCAGAGGCCTGACCGGATCATTCTGGCAGTCAGCATCATTCAACTCCGAGCCCAATGAAGGTGGCCATGCACCTTACGTGCTATTTACCCGTAATCATTGTATTGGCAGCAGATTTATGTGTGGGCATCAGATTCTCCGCCCGGATATCGGAGACTTCAATTATAGACACAACCAATCAACAGCAGCTGCCAACAGCGATTTTTGCTCTAGGAAGCTTCTGGAGATCGGAGGCGGTGTTTGGCTGCTTGGATGGGGTTGTGCGTACGACTGTTGGCTATGCCGGTGGATCGAAAGCCAATCCCGAGTATCGGAGCTTAGGTGATCACGCTGAATCTGTTTAGGTCACCTCCTACGTTCCTTCTTTCTGCAGCCTATTGATTTACATTTTATTACTGGTTTAAGTCTTTTGGTTTTGCTAATTGGTAAAAGATTGGACAATTAGATCTTGTTTGAAATTTGAGGACTTGTCAAGATTTTGTTTTATAGTTGTTTATTGCTAATTCTCATACTCGGTTGTTGTGCCTGAGAAGGCTCTAATGTTGATTGATTGAAGATAAGTACTGGGGATGTTCTTTTTTTGTGATTAACAAAATTAGTTGGGAGAGGAAAATGGTGAATATTGATTGTTCCTATGAACTATCGTTACTCTAGGCAGATCATGGAGAATTAGTCAACTTCTTTTATTGCCAATGAGTCTTAATCAAGAAAAACTAGGAAGTATTTCCTATGCTTTGCGGGATATGGGGGATACAAGTGTAAAGATCTTGAATTGTTTTTAGCCATTCTATGCAACTTAGTTTTTGACTGTCATCGTTCTGTTTGCTTAGAAAAGGCCTTGGAGATTCTGTAACATGACCGTGCATGAGGTTATTGCTAATGGACTTGCAACAATAGGTTTCAGTCATCCCATCAACTTTGCATTGGTTACCTTTCAGCTAGATTTCTTTAGTTGTCCACCAGCACTGAGTGAGAGTGGAAGAGTGGTACTTCATTTTGTGAACTAAATGCTTGTAACAAACCTATTGTTGCAGTTTAATTTGTTATGAAGTCGTTGTAAGTCCCAAAGACAACCAAGAGGGGGGGTGAATTGGGTTGGTCAAAATCTTAATCAGATTTAGGCAATTTTTGCTAAATGAAAATTTCCTTCTTTTCTAGTAATGATCAACCAAGTAGATTAGAAGACAAGAGCAATATTGATCAGAAACACAAGTATAGACAAGCAATGAGAATTTTATTAAACAGAAAAGTAAATTGGGGAATCAAACCAAGTGTCTACCAAGCTATCCTCAAACTTGAAGACCACACACTAGGAAGAGCAACTTCTCTTTGATGGAAGACGATCAACTAGATGTACAATGGAGGGAGCACTTCCTCCTTGCCCTAAGCCTCACTTAGTCAAGCTAAGAAATTTTACAATCACTCAGAAAACCCTCAACAAAGCTACACTAAAGATCCTTTCAATCACAAAAGAAATGCTCACCAGAAATTCACACCACTTTAAAACAAATCTTGCTTTGGAGACTATTTTCTAGCTAAAATATCTCTTGAGATCTTGTAAACAAAGTGTGCAAAAGTCCTTCCTTCGTTCAGAACAGTTTGTTTTTAAAGGGGAACAGAAATGAGCTTCATTAAAGCTTCCAACGGATAGAAGGCAGATGAAGGGTCAGCTAGCCGTTGGGGCTTTCGGA
Source organism: Coffea eugenioides (assembly GCF_003713205.1). Classification (NCBI taxonomy): domain Eukaryota; kingdom Viridiplantae; phylum Streptophyta; class Magnoliopsida; order Gentianales; family Rubiaceae; genus Coffea; species Coffea eugenioides. Next base: position 26,378,832 of record NC_040041.1, read on the forward strand.
CGTCCGACGATCAAATCATCGTCCGAACCAATCGTCCGAAAATAGCCAAGTTGAAGTTCGGACGTCCGATGAGATTTTTGTCGTCCGACAGCACAGCGTCCGATCGTAGGCCGAGAGCTAGCAAGTTATCTTGGAATTTTTCGGACGTCCGATCTGGTTGATATGCGTCCGAGGTGTGCGTCCGATCCTTCCGGACGTCCGACAGTTTCCTTTCGGCCGTCCGACCTGATTGTCCTGTTTTTGCTTCTCATTTTGGTTGTCTTGCATTTCATGACATATTTGAACCTGATTCTTGGATAGACAAAAAAACTTGTATTTGAAGGAGGTTAGATAAACATTTCAAAGTACCAAGAATGACAAACTAGACATACTTAAAAAACAGTATCTTTGATCGGAACAAAACAATGACTAAATTCATTTATATTATTTCAATCTTGTTTGCCACATCCAAAGCATCGTAGACTGGAGTCAATCAAACATATGCTTTCCTTGTTCCATCAGGCCTGATCAATCTTGGTCAGTATAAACGAACTTTTGTGATCATCAAAACCAAGAATAACATTCTCCCCCTTTTTGATGATGACAAAACAAAAGTTTGAAATGAAATTTTATGATTGCAATGAAAACTCCCCCTTTCAAAATAGACAAGAACTCCCCCTGTCTTAGTGAATCACAAAATTTGAAAATTTTGAAAAACTCCCCCTCACAAGGCTGCCCATCCGAGTTAAACAATTAAGCATATCAGCCAATCCAAATTTAAACAATCAATCCAACATATCCTAACATCACCAATCATCAATCATGCCAACATCACCAATTATCAATCATCACTCAATCCAATCATTTGATACCATATCTCCCCCTTTTTGTCATCACAAACGGGCAACCAATCACATCAACATATCCACAAATTCACAAATTTAGACAAGTTCACACATCAAAACTTAGACCATCAATCAGAATAGACAATCCACAAATTCATTACATTCACATAAGCAGAATAGACAATCATTCATCAAAATATTCAGACATCCATCAAAACAGTACTTAAACATCCAAAACGAAACTTAAAATATCCATTACATTACATATTCATTGTTGAATACCACGAAAACATAAAAGAGACAAACAAAATGCAAATGTCCTAAATGATGAACTAAGTGGATCCAGGTGTCCTCCGAGAGAGCTGATATTGATCAAGATCCTCCTCTTCAGTTTCTTCATCATCTTCAGCAGCCTCTTCAACTGGTGCCTTGCCTTTATCTGATGTAGAGGTGCCATGAGGAGTCACAGGGGTTGAAGAACCAGGATCCGGAATTGATGAACTTGGATCAGTGGGGTGTAACTCTTTGTCATGGGAAACTTCCTCAACAACAGGGGGGGAAAACAGGAGGTTCTTTTTGTCTAGGAAGGCAGTTTGTTGCTCAGAGGACATAGTGAGCATTAGACCATGTTCTAGAAGAAGAACATGCTGTTTGAGTTCACGAAGGAGCTCAATTACTTCATCACTGGAAGAGGAAGATGCCTTAGAGGTAGATTTCCTAGGATGAATGGGAGTGAGTGGAATAGATGAAGGATCATGTGCAGCCTTAGACCTAAGTTCACTAGAAGATGCACCCTTATAAGCCCACAGATTATCTTTGAAAACAAGAATTTTCCTTTCAAAATACCCTTTTGTAAAGGCATAAGAAGATGCTTCTTTAGGACAAACACCTAGAATAGGGACTTTGTAAAACTCAAAAATCTTTTGAAGAAACTTTCCATAAGATAATTTTCTGCGAGAATCAGTGGCATAGCGAAGTAAGAACTTGCACATGACAAAACCAAAATCAATACGAATTTTTTCTTGAAAACAATAAAAGAGGTACAACTCCATTTTGTTTGCATCAGTTCTATGGCCATCAGTAGGCACAAGCAGGTTTGAAATGATAGAAAAAGCAATTAAATTCACAGGGGCCAGATCATTCAATTTAGCATCAGCAGGTGAGGAAAAACTTCTTTTGAAATAGGTTAACATTTTTGTCCCATCAAAATGATTTGCCACAGTCGGGAGCTCTTCATAGGAAAAGAAATTAGCAATCTTATCTTTGCATAAACGTTCAATGGTAGTATTTAAAATGGAGTTCACAATTTCAGAGTCAAAGATTAAGTCTACCCCATTAACCCTGGAAAATATTTCAGTTGGGTCAGAACCTTTCCTTAGATTGGCAAAAAATTGATGCAACATATCAGGATAGTAGACATTTGGCATAGAAATAAGATGTGACCATTTCTGGAAAGCAAATAGACTCAGAATGGATTCTAAACCTATGGAGCGAAATTCAGAGGGGTTTACAGTTCTTTGAGGGATGACACCCTTCTGGGATATCCAGGAGTATTTGTCTTTCGCAGCATCATCAAAGAATGTAGGAGGAGGGGCTGATTTTGGAGGCGGTTGAGAAGATGTCCCCTGTCCAGATTCAGGCTGAGAGGAGGGTTGTGGTGTAGGCCGTGACATTTGACCCTTGATAGCTCCTCTTTTGAAGCGTTTGGATGTCCGTTTGACAGTGGGAAGACTCTCATCCTCATCCCTGAGTGGATGCTTGCGTCCGGCAGTAACTTTTCCTCCCCTTAGATTCACCATTGTGCGAAATGTGTGGAATGAGGGATGCAAATGATGCACACAGCAGTAGGGAAGTGAATCGCACAGAAATTTTGGGACATAAAGTCCTTGAACAAGATTTGACAGAGCGGTTATGAGAAAGTAGGGTTTTGAGGGAAATTTGGGAATTTACGAAATGTTTTGCGATTCGATGAAATAATTAGGAGAAATGAATCGCAATCAATCAGGAAAAGTTTTGTTTGAGTCAATTTGGGAATGAGAGCTTCAGAATGGTATGAATTTGAGAGTGAGAAATGAGAGGGTTTTCGTCCGAGAGGAAATAGAAAAGAAGAGTTTGAAGCAAATGAGGGAGAAAGTTAATTTAAAAAGTGAGCCGTTGCACTGTCGGACGGCCGAACGAAGTTGTGCGTCCGACAGTTGCGTCCGAACAGGCGCAATTCTGGAAAATGGCTGAAGAACATCATCGGACGTCCGTTCATCTTCTTTCGGACGTCCGAAGACTTTGAGAAATTTTAGGATGATTTTTCGATTATTCCTAATTTTGATCTTAGATGAATGAACTGATCTAATGGCAGAGCTTTGGTAAAAATATCAGCAAATTGATCTTTAGAACAAACATAATTTACACATATGTCACCTTTTTGAACAAGATCACGAATAAAGTGATGCTTTATATCTATGTGCTTTGTCCTAAAATGATGAATAGGATTTTTGGTCAAATTTATAGCACTAGTATTATCACAGAATACAGGCATGCAGTCATACAACAATCCAAAATCATTCAAAGTGTGCTTCATCCATAAAAGTTGAGCACAACGTGCACTAGCGGCAATATATTCCGCTTCGGTTGTAGACAAAGATATTGCATTTTGCTTTTTGCTAAACCAAGAGACTAAACAATTTCCAAGAAAATGACAAGTTCCACTAGTACTCTTTCTATCCACACGACAACCTCCAAAATCAGCATCCGAATAACCGTATAGTGCAAACTCATTAGATCTAGCATACCAAAGACCATAGTCTAATGTACCTTTCAAATACCTAAAAATTCTTTTTACAGCATTCAAATGTGATTCTTTTGGACAAGATTGAAATCTAGCACACAAGCAAACAGCAAACATAATATCAGGTCTACTTGCGGTTAAATAGAGTAGGCTTCCGATCATACCTCTATATTGCTTTTCATCCACATGATTACCTTCTTCATCTTTGTCAAGCTTTGTAGAAGTGCACATTGGAGTTCCAACTTGCTTTGAGTCCTCCATGCCAAACCTTTTCAGCAACTCCTTGGTATATTTTGCTTGATTTATAAAAATTCCCTCAAGAGCTTGATGTATTTGAAGTTCAAGGAAGAAATTTAATTCTCCCATCATACTCATTTCAAATTCACTTTGCATAGTGGTGGAAAAATCCTTGCATAGATACTCATTAGTAGCACCAAAAATAATATCATCAACATATATTTGCACAATAAGAAGGTCATTCAACACTAGCTTAGTAAAAAGTGTGGTGTCCACAACACCCCTTTTGAAACCATTTTCAATCAAAAAACCACTTAGTCTTTCATACCAAGCTCTTGGAGCTTGTTTTAGACCATATAAAGCTTTAGATAGTTTAAACACATGACTTGGAAATTTTGTATTTTCAAAACCGGGGGGTTGATCCACATATACTTCTTGATCAATAAAACCATTTAAAAAGGCACTTTTAACATCCATTTGAAACAATTTGAAGCCTTTAAAGCATGCAAAAGCAAGAAGCATTCTAATAGATTCTAATCTTGCTACGGGAGCAAATGTTTCATCAAAATCAATTCCTTCTTCTTGTGCATATCCTTTAGCAACTAATCTGGCTTTATTTCTTACAACAACACCTTTATCATCTAACTTATTTCTAAAAATCCACTTTGTGCCAATGATAGGTTGATTTTGAGGTCTATCAACAAGTGTCCAAACTTCATTCCTCTCAAATTGATTAAGTTCCTCTTGCATTGCCAAAATCCAGTTTTCATCCTTTAAAGCATCATTGACATTTTTGGGTTCAAAAAGAGACACTAAAGCAAAATTGTCAATCACTTTTCTAGATGAGGAACGAGTGTTTACCTTCTCGGATGGATCACCAATTATAAGCTCTTTTGGATGATTTTGGCTGAATTTCCAAGCCTTGGGAAGATCTTTGAGTGGATCATCATTTTTGTCTTCATCTTCCTCTTCTTGATCATTATGAACTTCATTTTCCATTTCAGTTGTTGCTGGTTTAGAACTTCCTTCATTTCCAATTGACAGCTTTTCCATTCCTGCTCGAACACCTACATCATCATCCTCACACGGACTTTTGGAATTATCATCATTGGTTTCATCAAATGTTATATGTATAGCTTCTTCAATCACAAGAGTCCTTCTATTAAAAACTCTATATCCTCTTTTATTCTCACAATACCCCAAAAATATTCCTTCATCAGATTTTTTATCAAACTTACCAAGATGTTCCTTTAGATTCAAAATAAAACATTTACAACCAAATACTTTGAAATAACCAACTGTAGGTTTCTTATCAAAAATCAGCCCATAAGGAGTTTTCTTTAAGATAGGTCTCAAGAGAATTCTATTCATCACATAACATGCAGTGTTTACCGCTTCAGCCCAAAGATATTTAGGCAACCTACATTCATTTAACATAGTTCTAGCAGCCTCTTGGAGAGTCCTGTTTTTCCTTTCTACAACACCATTTTGCTGTGGAGTTCTTGCAATAGAAAACTCATGAGTTATGCCATTATGATCACAAAATTCTGGAAAACCACAATACTTGAATTCTGTTCCATTATCACTTCTAATTCTAACAATTTTTAATCCAAGCAGATTTTGCACTTTAGCAAACAATGAAGTGAAATTCTTGAATGCATCATCCTTATGAGCAAGAAATATTACCCAAGTGTATCTAGAATAATCATCTACAATCACAAAACAGTATTTCTTACCACCCAAGCTAGAGATTTGAGTAGGGCCAAATAAGTCAAGATGCAAGAGTTCTAAAGGTTTGGAAGTAGATACACACTTCTTTGGTTTAAAAGAAACTTTTGTTTGCTTTCCAAATTGACATGCATCACATATTTTATCCTTTTCAAAACTGATTTTTGGCAAGCCTCTAACTAGCTCCTTTTTCGAAATTTCCTTTAGTAACTCCATGTTAAAATGACAAAGTCTTCTATGCCACAACCAAGGATCTTCATTTGAAGCTTTAAGACATGTTAAGCTAGAAGAATCAATTTTATCAAGAACCACAATATATATGTCGTTGAACCTCTTACCTTTGAACACAACATTGTATTTGGAATCAAGCACAATGCATTCATGCTTTCTAAACAACACATTCAAGTCTTTATCACACAATTGACTAACACTAAGCAAATTATAACTCAAGTTATCAACTAAGAGCACATTATGAACAAAAGTTTCACCATCCTTACCAACATCACCTATTCCAATTGTTTTAGCTTTCACATCATCACCAAATGTCACTTTTCCACTTGATCTTGATTTCAGCTTTATGAACAAAGAGGGATCACCGGTCATATGCCTTGAACAACCGCTATCAATGAACCATTTGGACTTGTGTGAGCATTTTTCCTCATTATCTCCAATAGCCATGAAGGCCATTTGAGCTGATTCTTCCTCTTCTTCAACTTCCCCTTCAGAGTTGCATTCATCCCAAGTAATCTGGAAGTTGTTGAATCTTGGCTTTCGATCAGCTTTTCCATCTTTCATTTTCTTCATGGGGCATTCGTTTGCATAGTGTCCAGGCTGTCCACATTCATAGCATTTGTCCACTTGCTTCTTGTTGAATTCTTGTTTTCCTTTGTTCCTTGCATTTGATGAATAATTTTGGAATTGATTGCTAGGTCCTCCCTTTCTGAACTTCCTTTTATTCAAGATTCTTTTGAAGCCTCTTGTGATGAGAGCAAGATCATTATCATCACCATCCGAATCTTCATCATCCAAGTGAGCTGGATCATCTTCACTTTGAGTAGTCTTTAGAGCAATATTTCTTTTTGCTCTAGCATCCTCTTCCTCCTGCACTTTAGATTTCAGTTTTAACTCATAAGAGGTTAGTGAGTTAATGATAGATTCAATAGGCACAGAACTTAAATCCTTAGCCTCCTCTATTGCAGTCACTTTATTTTCCCATTCTTTGCCCAATGCATTGAGAATTTTTCTGTTCTTCTCTCCCAAGGTGTACTCTTTGCCCAACACCTCGAGATCTTTGATCAAGTCAGTGAACCTGCAAAACATTTTGTCAATATCCTCAAGAGGTTCAATCTTAAAAGATTCATACTTTGTGACCAAGATGGCCTTTCTCTGTTCTCTCACATTGTCACCACCCTCATGGATTTCTCTTAACTTATCCCTCATTTCTTTGGCTGATTTACAGCCTTTCACTCTAATTGATTCATTTGAATCTAAGGCACTATAAAGAACATTCATGGCCTTGGCATTCAATGTGAGGTTAGTCCTGTCTTGAGCATTCATTTCAGCTCTCATTTTTGGCCGAAGCAGCCCTGTATCTGCATCAAGAAAGTTAGTTTCATGCGGTCCTTCACTCACAATAAACCACAGTTCAATATCAATAGATTGCAAAAAAATAATCATCCGTTCTTTCCAGCTAACATAGTTGGAGCCACTGAACATGGGAGGCCTAGTAACAGATTGCCCCTCAACAAACATAGCATGACTGGTTGTCATCTTTACTCCAAGCCGTTAGAGCTTAATCTCAAGGAGACCAAGCTCTGATACCAATTGTAAGTCCCAAAGACAACCAAGAGGGGGGGTGAATTGGGTTATTCAAAATCTTAATCAGATTTAGGCAATTTTTGCTAAATGAAAATTTCCTTCTTTTCTAGTAATGATCAACCAAGTAGATTAGAAGACAAGAGCAATATTGATCAGAAACACAAGTATAGACAAGCAATGAGAATTTTATTAAACAGAAAAGTAAATTGGGGAATCAAACCAAGTGTCTACCAAGCTATCCTCAAACTTGAAGACCACACACTAGGAAGAGCAACTTCTCTTTGATGGAAGACGATCAACTAGATGTACAATGGAGGGAGCACTTCCTCCTTGCCCTAAGCCTCACTTAGTCAAACTAAGAAGTTTTACAATCACTCAGAAAACCCTCAACAAAGCTACACTAAAGATCCTTTCAATCACAAAAGAAATGCTCACCAGAAATTCACACCACTTTAAAACAAATCTTGCTTTGGAGACTATTTTCTAGCTAAAATATCTCTTGAGATCTTGTAAACAAAGTGTGCAAAAGTCCTCCCTTCGTTCAGAACAGTTTGTTTTTAAAAGGGAACAGAAATGAGCTTCATTAAAGCTTCCAACGGATAGAAGGCAGATGAAGGGTCAGCTAGCCGTTGGAGCTTTCGGACGTCCGACGATCAAATCATCGTCCGAACCAATCGTCCGAAAATAGCCAAGTTGAAGTTCGGACGTCCGATGAGATTTTTGTCGTCCGACAGCACAGCGTCCGATCGTAGGCCGAGAGCTAGCAAGTTATCTTGGAATTTTTCGGACGTCCGATCTGGTTGATATGCGTCCGAGGTGTGCGTTCGATCCTTCCGGACGTCCGACAGTTTCCTTTCGGCCGTCCGACCTGATTGTCCTGTTTTTGCTTCTCATTTTGGTTGTCTTGCATTTCATGACATATTTGAACCTGATTCTTGGATAGACAAAAACACTTGTATTTGAAGGAGGTTAGATAAACATTTCAAAGTACCAAGAATGACAAACTAGACATACTTAAAAAACAGTATCTTTGATCGAAACAAAACGATGACTAAATTCATTTATATTATTTCAATCTTGTTTGCCACATCCAAAGCATCGTAGACTGGAGTCAATCAAACATATGCTTTTCTTGTTCCATCAGGCCTGATCAATCTTGGTCAGTATAAACGAACTTTTGTGATCATCAAAACCAAGAATAACAGTCATCACTCATTTGATTTGGGTTCTTGACATAGTTAGCTGTTTTGAGCCCTTGAAACAGATCATTATTATAGTCTTCTGTGGAGCTAATGTAATGTTTATCCTGCCAAGAGTTTTGCTTGTGACCTGAATTAGCCGAAAGCTGGAAAACCATTTGCCTAATCTAATGTATGATAGCTTCAATAGCATAAAGGACATCCAAATTAAAAGTTTAGCAATATGAAAGTTTATGAACACTTTGACATAACATGATAGTCTCACTATACAGAAAAATGGAACTGTACTCCCAAGTCAGATACTGTTGCAATTACCAACTACCAAAATATGCTCTTTAGTAGACATTCAATTATTTCTACACTTGTTTTCTATATTGAAATCGATTCTGTGCAGATTGAATATGATCCTAAGGGAATTACTTTTAAACAACTTTTGGAGGTCTTCTGGACCAGCTACGATTCTAGGCAGGTGTTTGGGCAAGGTCCTGATGTGGGTAACCAGCACAGGTATTGTTGATAACCTGGATTGAAGTTGTATTTTCTATGTCAAAATGCTGGCTTTCTTAGTTGAAAGTTGAAAGTTGAAAGTTGAAACTTTCCAAGCAGATCCATTGTTTTCACAAATGGAACTGAAGAGTCAAGATTGGCTTCTGCAAGTAAAGAAAGAGAGCAGACAAGGTCAAAGAGTGACATTGTAACCACTCAAATTCAGCAATTGGGAACATTCTATCCTGCAGAGCCTGATCATCAGGTTAGTATCTTTCATCAACTTGTATAAATCACAAAAAAGCAAAATTGGTGTTACAAGTACAGGTTTTTCCTTTGTTTTGCTCCTATTCAGAACGGATAGGAGGGAGTCACTGTAGCCACTTGTAGATTTTGAAAGAGGTGGTCCAGCAGAATTTACGAGTGCAGAAGGATGACCTCTGCTTAGTTTTCTTTAGAAGTTAAAACCTTTATCTTATTCCTGGCTTCTGCTATATTCTTGCTGGGCACATTTTGCACTTATAAGAATGAAAGGAACATTAATGAAAATTTTGACTTGTGATCTTCAGAAATTTGAGCTGAAACGGAATCCATTTCTTCTTCAACTAATGGGAAACTTGCTTGAAGAAGAGCTGGAAAAATCAAGTCTGGCAGCCAAATTAAATGGTTATGCAGCAGAGCTTTGTCCTCCAAGATTGCAAAAACGTATTCATGCAAAGATCAATGACATCCTAAGAAAAGCTTGGCCCATCCTCAGAGAAGTTTAGGAAGAAATATTTTTTGGTGGTGAACTTAAAGATCCTGGGAGGCATATATTTTCGGGGGAAAATTTATTCAATTTCGTTCAGCCGCCTGCGACATTTTTTTTGTTAAATTATACCACTAATTTAGTTATTCCTTGGAAGATCTAACGATTCCTTGAGAAAGATTGAGCATTATGACAACTTTGGATTTCACGACATTTTTCCTCAAAATTGGAGCGACTGATTTTTTGTTTTTTGGTACAATATTTTATCTGCTTTGTAAAGGATATTATAGTCTAATTAGTTAATTCGTTTAAGGATATTATAATTTTTCTGTCGTGGATACACACTGTTACGGGTACCCTGCTGGCTACTGGCACTAGGCCATTAATAATGTGGACGTGCAAAAATAATAAAATTTTATCCTTTTCTTTTGAGTACCATCAATTATTATTATTTTTTAATATCTCATAGTCAGATTAAAGCATTTTCACTTGTATTGAAGATTATTTAGAAAACAACAGTAACGAAGAAAATACTTAATTTTAGAAAGCTGAAAAGTAAATGAAAAATAAAAGGTGCTGTTGCTGAAATTCTAATTGTAGTAATTAGTAGGACAAATTTAATGACAAAAAATCAGTTTTTACTTGTTGCATTGCATGCTCTTCGACATTTTTTGTTTTCCAACTCTTCCCACCAAAAAAAAAAGGAATAAAAATAAAAGCATTTGGGCAGTGTAACGGGCTAGTTGAAAAAGCCCATGTACACCAGAGGGCGCAGGCACACACGTAGCCCAAAGGCCGCGAGTGACCAATTTCGTTTAGGCTAATTTCTTAGAATATTCGTATAAAAAAAAAATCCGCCAAATGAAGCTCTGACACACTTTATTTCTCATCTACACCTGCCGTGCTGACCAAAAATAATTTTCCATCCACAGTCTGACAGCATAAAATTCAGTAGGGGTCTCAGTCCTAGCCGTACTGACTGTGCACGGCTCCCTGACGCGGATGTCGGCCGCAGCCGTGCACAGTCAGCACGGCTGGGGCTGACACTTCTGACCCCCTTGCAGCAGCTGTCGGCTGACTTCGGGAAAAAAAAAGGCTAGGGGTTTGGTTTTTAAAGTTTGGTTGCTTCTAGTGTGGAAAGTAGAGTGAACTCTCCACCGTGGGCAGATGAAGCATTAACTCAATTGGGACCCAATTGAATAAGGCAACCAGCTATGGCTGTAGGGTTGGCTTAACAAACCTGGCCTTGATGATGGATGGTGCCCGGAAATCCTGAGTGAATTAATGACTTTCTTGCATCAAAACCTGAGTTTTGTTATTACTGAAAAAGTGCTTAACATACTAGTCGAGTTTTCATAATTACGATCCCAAGCTTGACATGCCATGTTGGTACCAACTGGATTATGGTTATGAAATTGGGTTCTTGTTAATTATTATTACAAGAAATATTTATAATTGGAAAAGATTCATTTCTTGCATAATGAATAATAAATATTTTTAAGAAAAATCGTTTAAAATATCTTTCACATTTCGTTAAACGAATTTTTTCATCTTTTACTTTTAAAATATTAACTTTATATATCTTACAAATTCAAATTCACAATTTTTGGCCCCAACCTAAGTTTCAACCACTTTTTAGTCTAAATTATTACATGACTCATATGCAATAATTGTTTTATACAAAAATGTCAACTTTTACTTTTTTTTAGCGACAAAAATAAATATAAATTGACAAAAATGAATATGGTATCAAGTTAGATATTGCTTGTTTAAATGCAAAAATGAATATTAATTTGATCATTTGTTTAATTATAAATGGGGTATAACTTTTTTGCCTATAAAAAAATGAACTTTTCTTTTTGCCATGATAAAAGCTACTTTTATTTTAACTATCTATAACTACCCATAAATATCATAACTACTAATATAAAATTATTTTATGAAAAATATTTAAAAGATTAAAATGTGTTTTGATAATAAAACAATTATTTAAAATATATGATCATAAATATTATATATTTTTTGATTGCACACACATTGGATGTGCATGAGCACTAGTTATAATTGAATTCCAAATCTCGCTCCTAGTGATAATGCAATTGTTTCAAATAGTGAATATCTTCCCTACTAAATAATTAGATTGTGCTAAACTAGATCCTAAGTCTATTAGCTTCCACGGTAGATGTCAAGTTATGCTCCCACGGTAGCGGTGCAATAATTTCTGCACGTCACATGACCTTTGTCAGGCGCCTAAGAATGGCTGAGAAAGGCCCCTGGCCTTTTTTTTTGTTGATCGCCTATCCCCAGCCGTGCCCAGTCAGCACGGTAGGGGACAGGCTGATAAAAAAAAAAATTGCACTGCTGACTGTATTGAAACTTTTACAGAGGTCAGAGAATTTATTCTACTGCCGTGCTGACTCAGCACGGTAGGTATAGTTTGAAAAATATAGTGTGTCAAAGCTATATTTGACGGATGTTTTTTTTTATGCCTATATTTTAAGCAATTAGCCTTTGGTTTAATATTATTTGATTTGAGTAGTAGGAGTATTTGATCTTGCACTTCGAGTTGGAGCTGCCACTGGTGAAGCGCAAGACATCACTCGGGTACTTATTAAGGTCAGTCAAACTCAAGCTCAGTTGTTAATTCCCACTTACTCCATTCCGTTGCTCTTCACAGAATAAAAATTTAACCAATAAAAGCAGCAAAAATAGAGTCAGGTCGGAAGAGGAAGAAGAATTCGGCTCCAAATCCATCAACGGATCGGTCAGAAAAGCACAAGAAGAAGACGATAATGTCCTCGTCCTCATCTTCCGCAAATAGCGTTAGGGCTTCCCACATATTGATAAAGCACGAAGGATGTGACGACCCCACCTCCCCCTAAGGCGTACCACAGGGTTCGGCGGACCGCCTGCCCAGTTCTCGCCAGGACTCACTCACTCGTACCTCACGCATTCATCCAAAGGCAAAAAGAAAAAAAAAATAACATCGCAATTCAACTTAAAATATACATCGATCCACAAATCAAGATACAAAACTGCTATACACCCAAAATATTTCAAAGGACATACAAGCCAAGTACAAGTCATTCTAATCGAGTGATAGCGCGAGTACAAGTCAAAAGTCAAAACATCTAGTCTATGCTAGTCTGTACACATCTCACGCCATGCTCGTACCCCCTGTAAGGAAAACAAATGACGTGGAATGAGCTAAAAACCCAGTGAGGTTCGAAATAGCAAATCGACCATTGTTTACAAGTACAAGTGTCAATATAGCAAAGTAATGAGCATGAAAAGTTCACAAAAGTGGGCAATAATACTTCAAGCAGCAAATCGCAAAATGAGCGAGTGTAAAGTTTTTTTTCTTTTAAAACGAAACAATAATCCAATAAAAAATAATCATTCCAAAGTATAAGGATACGGATGGCTCTCAGAAGCCAAATTCCCATTGCATCACCAGAGCTTGATCAAGTAATAGTTGACACTCCGTCAACCTTCAAGTAAGTAACCAATCCATTAGAGCACCACTTACACTACTCTCCGTCCACCATTGACACCCCCTACTAGGCCCAAAATCCTCAATAAAGATTGATGGTAATACTCGAGTACACCGATTAGTCGAGGAGATAACACTCCACTCGACATCACTAAGTACCCATGGTTCGTTATCTAATCGACCAAGCCCTTGCCGGCTCGACTCGATTAACTAGCCAGTGGGGTTTGGGTCCCCAGGAAAGTCGATGAGATAACGCTCCAATCGACTGAATCAAGATAAAAGTACGGAGACGGGAATGAGAGGCACCTCCCACTCGGATTGAGTGTGGTACATACTGCCGCTCCGCACTAACAACTCAAGTACAAGTATATCAAATCAATTGCAACAATAAACAAGTATATATCATATTAGGGCAAGTGCGATAAAGTATACTCTTGCCCGATCAACAAATTACATATCATTAAATCACATTGGTCAAGTATTGAAAACAAGTGTCCAGTTCAATCAGGTATTTGGAAGCACTCACCAAAAGTCTAGTGCGTCTCAAAAATCATGTTCCGGTCCAACTCCTTGGTTGGAGTCCAAATCTGCGATAAAATATCATTTACTAGTGTAAAACTCTCTAGAGTTCGAAACTTAGGAGTTTCGCTTCAAGAAAATCAAGTAAATGCAACTCATGTAAGTAGTATTCAAGATACTTATCAAATCCCAAAAAATTCATGCTCGCTCGTTTAGTTTCGATAAGGAAGCGGTTAAAACTTTAGAGTTTCCATTGGAGTCGAAAGAACGAGGAAAACATATTTCAAGTAGTCGTTATTTTCATTTTCTCAAGGGTACAAGCTCGGCCAAGTTCTAACTTATATACCTCGATAACAGAAGACGCAAATATCCTAGATGGTTCACGTGGTATTCGCTCTCAAGCCTTACTCGAGGCCCAAGTAGGTCTACCTAGTCCTCGAGCGTAAATTTGGGTAGCACGCCCTTTGTATTTACCTATTTTCTAGCCATTTATGGCTTCATTCTTTTCCTCAATCAATCCCAAAGTCACACACAAAATCATCTCATTTCAATAGCCATTCCATAGGCTCAAAGTCATACAAGTATAAAATCAAGCTAGGAACATGTGCGGAAATGAAGTTTGAGTCATAAAACAAAAGACAGATTTGCCGTCACTTAGCGTAACGGGCACAACCGAAGGTACACTTATTGGATTGGGGTGAAATTTATACCGTTTCGAAGCTAAGATAAAGGCCTACAACTTTGATGAAGACCACTCAGTCCAGTTCGTGGTGTGTCCAGGTCAAAATTTCAAATTACAGAACCAGAATCTCACATTTGGGCTAGTTAACTGCACTATGCATAAACGACAATAACTCAAGCTACCGAAGTCCGATTAAGGTGTTTTCAGGGGCGTTGAAAAGCTAAGACATAAAACTAAAACTTCTGTATTTTGGCCAAATGGTAATTCAGTATGGATCAGGGTGAACAGATGCGGTCAGATTGGTGAAATGTCAAAACTGTCCCTAACGTTCTACCTATGGCAGTCAGGGGTATTTTTATATTTTCACATGATACAGTACTCGGATTGAGCTGAAACTTTACAGAAAACTATAAAATATCATTCTCTACAACTTTCATGTTTTGTGCTAAGCCTAATTCGGCCTCTAACATGGTGAAATAGAACCGGGCAGAACCAAGCAGCGAAGAGTTCTAATTCTGGAATTCAATGAATTTAAGGTGCAAACTTCATATTTCTAGCTTGAACCACTACCTCAACCTCCTATACAAGATTATATACACCATATGCCACCTAAAAAACAGCAAATACAGTTAACCAACTCAACCCTAACTCAAGAACATGCACCATATCCATCCAAACCACTAAAATAGCTATCATTTGGCACAAATATGCATTGTTACCCAACCTTAACCAAATTTAAGTAAGAGATAAGGAGAAGACAGCCATGTACCTGCCAAAAACTCCCTTGTAGGTGTGAAACCAAACACTTTCTTCCCAAACTTTTACCACACACAACTACCTAAGCACTCAAATGAAGGTTTAATCGGTTTGGATTCAGTGATTTTGCTCAAATGAAGGTGATTCAAGGTGAAACTTGGTGGTTGCTCACTTGGTTTCTTTCTCTCCTTTTCTCCTCTCTAAGTCATGGTTCTGATGTGCAGAAATGGAGGCTAAAATGAAGCTTCAAGAAGGTTAAGATGATAGGATTTTAATTTGGTCAAAGTTGGACAAGTGTCACCTTGTGATTGGAAGTCAATTTTTTTCTTTTCTCTCTTGGTTTTAGTCCACAATTTCGGCTGCCTTAAGAAGATATTTAGGTCTGATTTTGATCAATTAATAACAAGGAGATTAAGGTAATAAAGTAGTGGTCAAGTGGTGCACTCAATCGGTAATGAACGGTACACATCGGTTCAACCCGATTTTTTTCTTATTTCGCACGTACTAGGGTTTTTCACTTATAATTTACTATCTTATGGTTATTACTTCTAATCACACACTTTTTCTTATCTAAAACTCATTCTTAATCACCAAATTTAATGCACACTCCGTACCGAATAATCATACTACGAAAAGACGTAAAAACCTTAGTTTACACTAACGATGAATGAAAAGGGAAAACTCTTAATTATATTGTTTATTCTAACCCTTGGGGATGTAAATGAGTAGTATAGCTATTATAAGGTAATGGATTTCAAATAAAAGGGGATTTTAAGAAAATTGTGAGGGATTTTACAACTCCATAGACTAAAATTAGGGTTTTGAGTAAAATCTGAGGGATTTAAGAAAAATTTGTTAGTCACAAGTAAAACTAGGATTTTGAGTACAAGGAGGGTTTCTAGTCTTTAAAACAAAATAATGTCTTAAAACCAAAAATAAAATAGCCGTAATATCCTCTTTGAGGCTAAACAAAACATTAGCCTAAATATCGAGGTATCACAAAGGATCCCGGCGCAATGCTTTCTGGAAAGATCCAGAAGCCAAATCATCAGTAACACCACTCGCGACGCTGCCGTTTCTCAGCTCATAGCTCTCCGCCAAGACATCATCTCCGGCAAGGCTAAGTTCGAGGACATTCCCGCTTGTTACTCCGATTACAGCTCTGCTAAGCACAGAGGAGACCTCGGTATTTATCCCCTTTTGTTTTAATTTTGATTTAGTTTTTCTTTCTAATTTACTTTCTTCCATTTATTTCAAGTGTTGTGCTTATGTAATTTAACCATTCAATTTTTTTTAACTTTTATTTTAAGGTGTTTTTCATTAATTTTGTCTGTGATTCTAGCTCTTAAATTTGTTATAAAGATGCTTATGTGTTAGTGGAGGCTGGTAATTTTGGTTCTTTTTTGAGATAAGTCTCTGCCTTCCCCCCCCCAACAAAAAAAAAATTTGTTTGTCAAACAGATATATGGAATTGTATCAGCAATTACTTATTTGTTTCTGCATTTTAAGGATCGAGTATTTTGGATTCTGATTGAGGACATCGAGCTCACCGGAATATGTATTAGAATTTATTGATTTTTACATGGATTAGGAGCAAGAAAATATTGGAAAAGTAGCTCCACTGCCATTGTGTTTCAAAAAGATTACCAGAATTAGTATGATAGTAATACCAATATAATCTTCATCCATGAAAAAATACTACTTCGACTGAACTTACGTTCTTAGCAATTGTTTTTTCTCATTATTTTTCTGGAATGGTATTAGTCGATAATTCCATGATAATGTGCATGCTTTTCTTGAGCTCTTTAGTTGTGGGTATTGCCTCTTCAATTAGACGAACTTTTGTTGATTTGTACTGCTTAAGCAATGTGGAAACTAATTGGCATAGTCATTTTAAACTAATAGAATTATTTGAGATGGTTTTAATTGGATAATTCCATGTCATACTTGAACAGGATGTCCTCTTCAGTTTGTTCTATGCAATCTTAGTGATAGCATGAGGCTTGTATCATTGCACGAGTAAAGATGATTATGACCATCCTAAGTGCAGAATGCCAACCAATAATTAGCTGTGTCACTTAATGACTTTTGGATCAAATTAAAGTTTTCTGGAATTTCGGTTGGTTAGAGCGTAAGATAGAGTATATATGCTGAGAATTCATTTTACATGATGAATATCACTATTCACCATGCCCTACGTCATGCTACTCAACCTCATCAGCGACATTTTATGATCACTAGTATGAAAAACATAATTTTTAAGGTCTCAAAGGCCAAATATTATCCTATACCAAATTGGGCTGCATAACATGGATTTGATGATCTCCCTTGCATAATATACGAGCTTTGACGCTCTTAAGATTACAATCATATTCTGGAATGATCACCTCCTTATAGGTGGCACAACGCCCCTGCCAAGTGGAGCTCCACGACCAGCAGCCTGAGCCTGCATACACGGATGGCACAGTCAGGCAAACTTCACCCCACAAAACTTAATTTGTAACCCCATATATTTCTCCAAGCTAATCATTTTACATACTCCGTAAAACTACATTCTCTTTGTTTTATAGTATTTGTTAAATCCTAGTTCTATAGTGGCCATCCAACATTGCTTTTTTCTTGACAAGAGATCATAATGCATTTTAGAGCTTACAGTGCAGATATGGAGTGTCATTCCTAACTTTTAGATTTAAATAAATGATCTAGGAGCATAAGATGCAAAAGTCACGAAATAGATCTTACCCTGGCTCTCATGGCAACAGCACGTCCCCGTCTAACGCCAAGTGTTGAACCCTTGCCCTTCAAAAGATAATATCAAAAGTGTAAGCAAAGCTGTGATGGTCACAAATACACTTTAATACACATGGGCAAACTGGGAAAGCACCTTGATTCTAGCTTCTAGACGTTTGAACATTGGAGCATTCTTAAGCATATCTGGAATCACCATAAACCTGATAAAAATTTGTTTTACCCGTAATCAGAACTCAGAAAGCAGTTGAGAGAATCAGAAAATATTTTATATTACAGTTTTTGTACCTGACTTTGCTGCCTTGAATGAAAACATGCTCAAGTTGTGATACCTTGCCATCCTATAAAGATACAGACCAAAATTAGTCTTCCACAAGACTAAAAAAAGCCAAAAGGGCACAACATAACATCTTAATCCAATGAAACTCTCTCTAATAGGCAGTAAAAAACAACTGAAGTCTTGAAGCTAATTTTCTTCAGTTCAGAGGTTCAAAAAAGAAGATATCAGGATTGAGGCGACTGAAGATGTAAATTATACCAGTGCTTCAAAGATCCATGAAAGGATAAGAGATTGTTCAGAAGCTATCAACAATTCAAAAAGAGATCTTACATTCTGTAGCCATTGATGTGGAAGAAATTATATGGCACTGGAAATAATTGTTAATGAATGTCAAAAATGACAGGTCCAATTTCAATGAAATTATCAAGGAAGGAATACTCTTAAAACCAGCTGTTAGTTAAAATAAGTACGATAAATGAGCATCCACAGGTCAAAAAGTTCCTTACAACCCCAACCCCAGGTAGTCCGACACACTGTGAACTCTAAAGCATGTGTGCAGAAGACACTTAATTTGTTGTAAAATCTGAGACGTGCATCTGACACCTAAAGGACACGTCATAAAATAAGATGCTTAAATCTACAATAAAAACACATATTAAGGACCTAACCCACAACCCAAAAAAAAACACATATTAAAGAACGGTTTTGCATGTAAGATCAAAGAATTTAAAAAAAGAAAATACACGACCTGGAATTTAGTTGGATAGAATTCTGTTATATGAGAACATATTGCCAATAATAGTTTTAAAATACTTTTGCCACAAATATGAAATTCTTACTAGGAAAACCTGTATAAATCATTTATGACCACAAATACAACTGACTGTCCTCGTGTTCTGAATAGCATTCACCACCCAACCCATGTTACCTCCTTAAAGAGTGAATAGATTTCAGTTCCAATTTACTAACATCCCATAGTTTCAATTTTCCTGCCACAGAAAATCATCATAGGCTTCCGCCCATCATGCATTGGAATCAAAGTGAAAGAAAAAGGCATTAAGAAGCTCGAAAGCAGCATAAAGACACCAGAAAAAGAAAAGCACTTTCATAATTCTTAATTGTGAAGACTTGCAAATTCCTTATATTTTTCTTAAAAATGCCCTTTTATTTGGGAATTATTCATTTATTATGGCCCTACTACACAATCACCCAACAATAAGTGTAAATGAATATAGAAGTAAGGGTTTCGTTGTTTGTTTTCAAGTTAGAGCGAATTAGGGTTTTCACGTTTTTCCGTAGTGTGACTATTCGGTACGGAGTGAGGATCAAATTTGGTAGGTAAGAGTGACTTTTGGATGAGAAAATATTATATGATTTGAAGTGATAATAATAAGTTAGTGATTAGAAGGTAAAAACCCTAGTATACGTGATTTAAGAAAAAACGGCTCGAACCGACGGGTATCGATCATTACCGATTGAACCCACCACTTGACCACCACTTCCCTACCACCATATACCCTTGATATTTTTTAAAAATATATCCCTCATCCTCAGCCATATAGCCGAAATATGTGGGCCAAAATGCAAGGAAAAGAAAGTAAAATTTGGATGGTTTTGGTGGTGACAAGTGTTGGTCATCTATGGTCCCTTGACCAACCCTTTTGTCTTGCCTTCTTATCTCTCATTTCAGCTCATTTCCCTCATTTTCTTTCTGTTTTGGCTGAGAGCAAGGAGAGGCAAAAGAGTGAGGAGAGTTTTCAATCTTCTACCTTGAATCCAACCTTTTGAGTGCAAACAAGAAAAACTAAACCGATTAATCACTAGTTTGGAAGCTTGGGAAGCTTAAAGAACCAAAAATTTCAAGGAGAGGTGAAGGATCATTCTTGCAAGCTCTTGTCTTGAGGTATAATGGCTAATCAACCTTTCTTTCTCCATTAATCATGATTAAGTTGGGTATTAATGTTAGTATTGTGCTTGTGATGCTTGTTCCAAGTGATTTTGATGATTATATGGATGACTTTTGAGTTAGGGTTTCTTGTGGGTTAGGTGTTGTACGATGTATACATCTGGTATATAATCTTGTAAAGGAGATGGTAGTGGTAGTTTCAAGGTAAAAATGTGAATTATAACTTGAATATAGCAAAATTCCAGATTTCTGGAAATTGTAGTTCTAGTTCTACCCGATTCCATTTCATCATGTTAGAAGCCGAATTAGGCTTAGCACAAAACATGAAAGTTGTATAGAATGACATTTTATGGTTGCCTACAAAAGTTCAGCTCAATCGGAGTAACGTAGCCTATGAAAAGATGAAAATACCCTGACTGCCCTAGGAGTAAAATCAGCGGACAGTTTTGACAGTACACTAAGTTGGTTGCGTTTGTTCACCTAGATACGTACTGAACTAGCTTTTAGCCAAAACATGAAAGTTTTATTACTTTGTCTTAGCTTTTCAACGCCTCTGAGAACGTCTTAAACGGACTTTGGTAGATTGCGATATGGCCATTTTAAGATAGTGTGGTTAACTGGTCTACCAGTAGGAGATTGGCTCTGTGAATTGGGAATTTGAATGGGTTACACTAGAAATTGGACTAAGTGATCTTCATCAAAATTGTAACCCTTTGTCTTAGCTTCGAAAAGGTATAAGTTACACCTCAATCCGATAAGCGTAGCCTCAGTTGTGTCCGTTACGCAAAACCACGTCAAATCTGTCTTTCGCTAGACTTCATTTCCGCACATGTCGTTAGCTTGATTTTTGTACTTGTATTACCTTGAGCCTATTGAACGGATATTGAAATGAGTTTTTTTTATGTGTAACTTTGGATTTGACTGAGGAAAAGAATGAAGCCATAAATGGCTGGAAATAGGAAAATACAAAGGGCGTGCTGCCCAAATTTACGCTCGAGGGCTAGGTAGACATATTTGTAACTTGAGTAAGGGTTAAGAGTGACTACTGCTTGAGCCATCTAGGATATTTGCGTCTTCTTTTACCGAGGTATATAAGTAAGGACTTGGCCGAACTTGTTCCCTTGAGAAATAAAATAATGACTGCTCGGAGTATGTTTTTCTTGTACTTTCTACTCAAATGGCATTTCCAAATATAAATGTTACAAAGTTTTGTAGTTTAAAAAGTGAGCAAGTGTTTCACGACTACTCTTCAAGTGAATTTCAATTTCTTGATTCTTATTGAACGAAACGTCTAAGTTTCGAACCTTAGTCGATTTTCAAAGTTCTTAAGTCAAGTTTTATCGCAGATTTGGACTCCAAACCCGGAGTACAATCCCGACGCGATCACTAGAGGCACAACTTTTGGTGAGTGCTTCCAAATATCTGATTGAACTTGATATTTGTGATTTATCTTTGACCAATGTGATTACATGATATATATAAGTGATTTGATAGGGCAAGGGTGTACTTTATCGCACTTGCCCTAACGAGATTTGTTCTTGTTCATCGAATTCAATTGTCTTGCTCTACATGCGTGTGAATTATATCTTGCCTGGAACTCCAGAAACCCTGTGGCTAGTTAATCGAGTCGAGCCGGCAAGGGCCAAGTCGATTGGATAACGAACCCTGGGTAATTAGTGATGTCGAGTGGAGTATTATCTCCTCGGCTAATCGGTATACTCGAGTAATACCACCCGTATTTTGTGTGGCGTGCGGGCCCGGTAAGGGGGTTGATCGATGGACGGAGACTGGCGTGAAGTGGGGTTTTTCTGGACTAGTTCATTACTTGAAAGTTGACGGAGTGTCAACTACCAATCGATCGAGCTGTGATGGAGCCGAGATATGAGCCACTGTATCCTTACATGTGAATGTGAACCAGATATTTCTTGACTATCTGAAGCGTTATTTCTTTGATTCGACTTGTTTGCTCGCTATTTCACTATCACGCTGTTATTACTTTATCTGATGTCCAATTTGATATTTGGAATGTCACTGAGCTTTGGCTCACTCCGTTAGTTTTGTTTTTCTTACAGGGGTACGAGCGAGGCGTGAGATATGTAAAGACTAGCGTAGCCTAATTGTTTTTGACTTTTGACTTGTACTCGCGCTATCACTCGATTAGGATGATTGTACTTGGATTGTATACACTCTGAACTCGTTTGGGGTATATAAAGGCTTTGTATTTTGAATATGCATCGATGTAAATTGTAAGTGTGAATTGCGATGTTATTTATTGTCGATGGATGTATGCACGTGATACGAGTGAGTGAGTCCTGGCGAGAGTTGGGCGGGCCACTCGCTGAACCCTTTGGTACGCCTTGGGGGGAGGTGAGGTCGTCACAGGTGGTATCAGAGCCTAGGGGTGAATTGATCTGGATAGATTGAGTGCTTGATACGATAGGCTAGGGTTTTATTCTTGAGCTTAGACTTTAGCCTTGTTTTCTACGCCTCATGTACTTACTTTTGCACCGTTATTTGCAAACATAGGTGATGGTGGGTGCTGACGCTTCTGGTGGTGCTGGCCGTCTCAGCCCGTACCTACTGACACTCCTACTGACGAGCCATATCTGGAGGGGCCCGTTTGTCGCGTGATCACGTACCAGGAGAGCCCCGATGGGCCAGTGCAGCGGTGGTCCCCAGGGCACAAGATTCGTCGTTGCGATTGCTGGAAGACCTACTCCCACCCCGATCAGGTAGTGCTCGCAGTGGACGATGAGCGGAGACGATTGGGTAGCGCCAATCGTAGGTGCCAGTTGGAGATAGAGCGTCTCCAGGCTGCTCTCCGAGTTCAGGGACCCCGGATCCGAGAGCTGGAGACCTTAATTTTGGAGGAGCAGCAGCGGACTGATGCCTTTCTCGAGCAGGCTCAGGCGGCTACTGGACGCCTTATGCGAGTGGTTGAGGATATTTGGGACCGGACCGGCCATATCCTGACTGAGTGCGAGGCACTAGTGGAGGATGTGATTCAGGACTTGGCCGAAGAGGGTCAAGTGCCTGTAGTCCCTGATGTTCCTGGCGCTCCTGAGGAGGACCCGGAGGAGGAGCCGAGTGCATCCACGGAGTCGGTTGGGTCGGCATCTAGCCAGACGACTTGTTAGGATTGAGGAGATTTTTGTGGGATAGTTAGGAACATAGTAGGACGACACGTTTTCTTTTGTTTTTGACTTTGACGTGTCATGGTGGATGTCAATAGGGTTTCTTTTGTTCTATATTCCTTGGCTAGTATAGCCTTTGACTTGCATAGGTTGGCATGTATATGTGACTTGTTTGCTATGTATATAAAGAACCTGTTTATTATGCGTTTTATTGCCTCTGTTTATCCTTTTGAAACATGCTACATGAGCCATACCTTACCTTGTTTACATGTCTATAGTTGGTTAAACCCAAAACATGGAGGGTAGAAGAAGTCAAGTCAGGGGAACTAACCGAGGACGCGGTCCTAGTCGTGGCCGTGGGGGTAGACAAGCACAGGAATCGGTGCGAGAACCGAGAGAAGAGGAAGAGGCAACGATTGAGCCACAACCTGGACCCCAGGCTGTAAGGGGAGATCAAGTGGCAACTGCAATCCAACAAATGACTAATATTCTGGCCCGTTTAGTGGAACAACAGGGTCAAGCCCCTGTACATCAACCTAGGGACCCTGATATGGGGCAAGATAGGGCCTTAGAGAGATTCCAGAAGTTCTCTCCACCTAAGTTCTTGGGAGAACTAGACTCGGAGGGAGCCGAGAGATGGCTAGAGACCATGATCAACATATTTGCCGCTTTAAACTATACAGAGGATAGGCAAGTACAATTCGCTGTTTTTCAGTTCGAAGGTCCAGTCAGGGTTTGGTGGAATGTAATTAGGGCCAAATGGGAAAGAGAGAGAACTGCGTGGACCTGGTTAAATTTTGTACGGGAGTTTAACGAGAAATACCTTTCACCAATCGTCCAGGAAAAGAGAGAGGACGATTTTATTAAGCTCCGGTAGGGAACTTCTAGTGTAGCTGAGTATGAGACTCAGTTTACAAAATTATCAAAATTTGCTCCTGAACTGATAGCTACGGAGCAAAGAAGAGTACGGAGATTTGTGTACGGGCTCAATGTGGAGATACAAGAGGCCTTGGCGGCGGCCCAGATTAATACGTTTACGGAGGTTTTGGGAAAGGCCCAAAGGATAGAAACTGCCAGGGCACAAGTGAGAAATTTCCACACAAAATGGAGAGAGGTACCTAGTGGAGCCCAAGGGTCAGCGCGGAGTGATCGGAACATGCCACCTGCTAAATCCGGTCGTGGGGCTGGAGGTGGACGGTTTTCGAGTGCATCTAGGGGAGGTGCTCAGAGAGGAGGTGCCCAGAGGGGAGGCCAAAGTGGTAGGGGACAAGGTAGAGGCATTCCACAGGGAGGCCAGACCTCCACTTTCCGAATAACGTGCGGATATTGTGGGAAACCGAACCATACAGATGATGAATGCTGGAGAAAGGCTCGGAAGTGCCTAAGGTGTGGAAGTACGGAGCACCAGATAGTCAACCGCCCGTTGATCAGCAATACTCAGTCGACTAGCAAGTCAAACCCAAAGCCGACCATTGTCGGAGGGACCAGGTCGAGGGTACCGGCCAGAGTGTATTCGCTGGACCAACAATTGGTGGCTGAACCAACGGAGGTAGTGGAAGATACGATTTCTGTTTTTCACCGGTTAGCCAAAATTTTGATAGACCCCTACATTTATGCTTGGAATTGGCATGAAAGTTGAAAGGCTACCTTATGACTTATGTGAGAGCCCGTAATTTTTCCATTTTAGGGTTTTATTATATTCAATGGCTTGTTTTCCGCACTTTCTGTATCCGGAAAATTTTCTAGATAATTTTTATGAGTAAATATAGTTTTTAGATGATTTTTCTAGTATCGGTTAGGTTTTGAGAAATTAAGAGCGTATACTGGACGTGGGACCCGCTAGTGCGGAAAGTTCAAAAAAATTCGGCCAACTAGGTTAAGTTATGGATACTGGGTTTAAATTATCGGGTGCTAAGAGATAATGAGAGGTTGCTATTTGGATTGGTGTGAGAGGAAACAAAGAGATAGAGATGCATTAAATAAAGTGACAAGTGTCACTTGGAGGTTGGTTTCACTTTTGACCACTATTCCTTCTCTTACCAATAAATTAAAAATTGACCCAAAAATTCCTTAAAATTTGCAAGCTTGAAGCCGGCTCTCTCTCTCAAGGAAGGAAGAAAAGAAAAACCTCTCCAACTTCTTGATTTCTTCTTGCTCAAATCTACCAAAACAACCACTTAAACTTTCTTTTGTTCCATAAAACCTCTTCACTTAGTGTTGGTGAGGTGATTGGTGAAGTTGTTTGGAAAGCTAAGGTGACTAGTTGCTCTCTCTCTTGTGTTGCTAAGGTAAGTTGAGAAGGACCCCTCTCCTCCCTCTAATGATGTTTAATCCATGATTAGTGGTGGTATAAGATGCAATTTTATGGTTTATATCTTGATTTTTGGTTGAATTGGTGAAGTTTTGTAATTATTGGGGATTTTTCTGTTTTCATATGAATATGATTCTGTTGTTATGTATGATGATTAGAAATGGTATTTAAGGAAGCTAGAAGGTGGAAAAAGTGGTAAATTGCAAGCAATTTCTGTTTTGGAAGAAAAATTGGAAAGTTAGGGTTCTTGGAATTACATTCTGCCCGATTTTGTAGCTCATAGTTAGAGGCCGAATTGGCCTTGGGTTAAAACATGAAAGTTGTAGGGAATGATATTTTAGAGATTCCTACAAAATTTCAGGTCAATCGGAGTATCGTAACTTGAGAAAATACGGAATTACCCTTGCTGTCCTGGTTTTACCCGAATTTGAGAATTGCGTCTGTAATTGGTTATTTTGGTTGGGAATACTTCCGAATTGGTTGTTGAGGCCATCTGATGAATTGTATCCCTGTTTCTTATCTTTCGGATGGCTTTGGAATTTCTAGATTTGGACTTAGGTAGCCTGATTTATGATGTTTGCACCAGAATGCATTCTGTGAACCTATTTTTGCGGTTTTGGTGTAGTATCTTGCATTTTTTACCTAGTTACACTCGAAACTGGGCTGAGTGACCTTCTGAAATATTGTAGCCCTATCCCTTAGCTTCGAAACGGTGGGTCTTGTACCTTCATCTGATAATCGTAGTGCCATTGGTACCAAAACCGCATAATGACGTCAAAAACTATTTTTTTCGGGTTAACGCTTAACTCCATTCCGGATTTTTCTGGTTTCCTCTAATGCTTATGTATACTTATGGAATCCTATTTTGGTCGTATTTGGCATTGGTTTATGACTCTTTATCGAGTCTCATTGTACTTGTTTGCATATTTTAGGGCGTGTCGGTGGTTCACGACGCTCCTTTGACGGAGGTGCATGAAATATCATTTGCAAGCGTGGTGAGTGTACTACTCACTTGTGTGTTACTATATGGCTTTGATACTTGAACTTGATGTGTTAAATGTTTATTGCACCATCGATATTGATTGAAGTGAGGGTGTACTTTATCACTCTCACTTATTCCTCATGTTATTGGAATGTTACATGGAACGTTACATGAAATGAAAAGTACTTGACTTGGTGTCGTTTGGACGAGTATCCAACGACCATGATTGTTACCATTGAGCTCAATCCCATTGGTAGTTGATTGAATCGAGCCGGCGAGGGATTGGTCGTGCCAATTAATGTGTTATTCTTGGTTTTGATGATCACAAAGGACTTTGAAATGTTTATCTAACTCTCTTCAAATATAAGTGTTTTTTGCCTATCAAAGAATCAAGTACGAATATGTCAAGAAATGAAAATCAACCAAAAGAAGAAGCAAAAACAGGACACTCATGTCGGACGTCCGAAGGAATTGGTCGGACGTCCGAAAGGATGAAGAACATCAAGAAGGAAATTCTGTCGGACGATCGTGAGGAAGCATCGGACGTCCGGATGGATCGGACGTACTCTTCGGACGCACAGTGATCGTGTCGGACGTCCTAAAAATTCCACGAAGATTTGATAACTCTCTGGACAACGTTCGGACACAGAAGCTCGGACGATAAAATCCCATCGGACGTCCGAACAACAACTTGACTGATTTTCAAATGATAGGATCGGACGATGACTAAGCCGTCGGACGTCCGACAGCCCCAACGGTTGGCTGACTCTTCGTCTGCCTTCTATCCGTTGGAAGTATTAATGAAGCCCATTTTTGGTTCCCTTTAAATACAAACGATTCTGATTCAGATGACGACTTTTGCACACTTTGTCTACAAGATCTCAAGAGATATTTTAGCTTGAAAATAGTCTCCAAAGCTAGATTTGTTCTCCAAGTGGTGTGAATTTCTTGTGAGCATTTCTTTTGTGATTGAAAGTTTTTTTAGTGTAGCTTTGTTGAGGGTTATCTGAGTGATTGTAAAACGTCTTAGCTTGACTAAGTGAGGCTTAGGGCAAGGAGGAAGTGCTCCCTCCATTGTACATCTAGTTGATCATCTTTCATCAAAGAGAAGTTGCTCAACCTAGTGATTGGTCTTCAAGTTTGAGGAAAGCTTGGTAGACAATCGGTTTGATATTCTATCTTATTCTTTTTTGTTTAATAAAATTCTCATTGCTTATCTATACTTGTTTTTCGAATCAATATTGCTCTCTTCTTCTAATCTACTTGATTGATCATTACTAGAAAAGAAGGTAAATTTTTATTAAGCAAAAATTGCATAAATTTGATTAAGATTTTAATCAACCTAATTCACCCCCCCTCTTAGGTTGTCTTTGGGCCTTACAATTGGTATCAGAGCTTGGTCTCCTAGAGATTAAGCTCAAACGGCTTGGAGTAAAGATGACAACCAGTCATGCTATGTTTGTTGAGGGGCAATCTGTTACTAGGCCTCCCATGTTCAGTGGCTCCAATTATGTTAGCTGGAAAGAAAGGATGATTATCTTTTTGCAATCTATTGATATTGAGCTATGGTTTATTGTGAGTGAAGGACCGCATGAAGCTAACTTTCTTGATGCAGATACAGGGTTGCTTCGGCCAAAAAGAAGAGCTGAAATGAATGCTCAAGATAAGACTAATCTCACATTGAATGCCAAAGCCATGAATGTTCTTTATAGTGCCTTAGATTCAAATGAATCAATTAGAGTAAAAGGCTGTAAATCGGCCAAAGAAATGTGGGATAAGCTAAGAGAAATCCATGAGGGTGGTGACAACGTGAGAGAACAGAAAAAGGCTATCTTGGTCACAAAGTATGAATCATTTAAAATTGAACCTCTTGAGGATATTGACAAAATGTATTGCAGGTTCAATGACTTGATCAAAGATCTCGAGGTGTTGGGCAAAGAGTACACCTTGGGAGAGAAGAACAGGAAAATTCTCAATGCATTGGGCAAAGAATGGGAAAATAAAGTGACTGCAATAGAGGAGGCTAAGGATTTAAATTCTGTGCCTATTGAATCTCTCATTAACTCACTAACCTCTTATGAGTTGAAACTGAAATCTAAAGTGCAGGAGGAAGAGGATGCTAGAGCAAAGAGAAATATTGCTCTAAAGACTACTCAAAGTGAAGATGATCCAGCTCACTTGGATGATGAAGACTCGGATGGTGATGATAATGATCTTGCTCTCATCACAAGAGGCTTCAAGAGAATCTTGAATAAAAGGAAGTTTAGAAAGGGAGGACCTAGCAATCAATTTCAAAATTATTCATCAAATGCAAGGAACAAAGGAAAACAAGAATTCAACAAGAAGCTAGTGGACAAATGCTATGAATGTGGACAGCCTGGACACTATGCAAACGAATGCCCCATGAAGAAAATAAAAGATGGGAAAGCTGATCGAAAGACAAGATTCAACAACTTCCAAATTACTTGGAATGAATGCAACTCTGAAGGGGAAGTTGAAGAAGAGTAAGAATCAGCTCAAATGGCCTTCATGGCTATTGGAGATAATGAGGTAACTTCTATACACTCTCAATCTGAAAGTGATGATGAAAAAGATGATAATCTTGAATCCTTTGTTGAAAAAATGCATAATGCCTTGAAGGAATCTTATGATAAAAACAAGCAGCTAAAACAGAAAATTGCTTTTCTCATTCATGAAAATACAAGTCTTCTTCAACAAAATAAACAACTAAAGACTGACAATGATTGTCTTGTAAGAGCTGGATTTAATGTTCAAAATGAGCTTGATAGAAAGACAAATATTTGTAAAATGCTGAAGGAAAGACATGGTGATTTGAAGAAAAGAATGGACAACTTGGATGAGACTTTGAAAGCAAGAAAACAAGATTTTCTCAAAAAGAACATGTCATCTACCTTTCTTACTGCTTATCAAAGAACATTAGCACGCAACAAAAATGCACATGATTTCACAACATATAGAAGAAGTGGATTGAGATATGTCAAACCAGTACATGTTAAGGACTCTTCCATTATGTGTGATTTTTGTTGTCAAAAAGGACATTTGAAAGGAGATTGCTATGTGAAAAGAAATCTGAACAAAGGGATGAAATGCATTTGGTTAGTAAGATACAATGCTAACTATTGTGGACCCAAAAATTAAAAAGGGTACCAAACATTTTCTCTTTTCAGGAAAAAGGCTCAAACAAGTCCAAATGGTTTATCGATAGCGGCTGCTCAAGGCATATGACCGGTGATCCCTCTTTGTTCATAAAGCTAAAATCAAAATCAAGTGGAAAGGTGACATTCGGTGATGATGTGAAAGCTAAGACAATTGGAATAGGTGATGTTGGTAAGGATGGTGAAACTTTTGTTCATAATGTGCTCTTAGTTGATAATTTAGGTTATAACTTGCTTAGTGTTAGTCATTTGTGTGATAAAGACTTGAATGTGTTGTTTAAAAAGCATGAATGCATTGTGCTTGATTCTAAATATAATGTTGTGTTCAAAGGTAAGAGGTTTAATGACATATATATTGTGGTTCTTGATAAAATTGATTCTTCTAGCTTCAAATGTCTTAAAGCTTCAAATGAAGATCCTTGGTTGTGGCATAGGAGACTTTGTCATTTTAACATGGATTTACTAAAGGAAATTTCAAAAAAGGAGCTGGTTAGAGGCTTGCCAAAAATCTGTTTTGAAAAGGATAAAATTTGTGATGCATGTCAATTTGGAAAGCAAACAAAAGTTTCTTTTAAACCAAAGAAGTGTGTTTCAACTTCTAAACCTTTAGAACTCTTGCATCTTGACTTATTTGGTCATACTCAAATCACTAGCTTGGGAGGTAAGAAATACTGCTTTGTGATTGTGGATGATTATTCTAGATATACTTGGGTGATATTTCTTGCTCATAAGGATGATGCCTTCAAGAATTTCACTTCATTGTTTGCTAAAGTGCAAAATCTGATTGGCTTAAAAATTGTTAGGAT
This sequence comes from Coffea eugenioides, assembly GCF_003713205.1. Classification (NCBI taxonomy): domain Eukaryota; kingdom Viridiplantae; phylum Streptophyta; class Magnoliopsida; order Gentianales; family Rubiaceae; genus Coffea; species Coffea eugenioides. The sequence continues at coordinate 26,409,447 of NC_040041.1, forward strand.
TAGAAGTGATAATGGAACGGAATTCAAGTATTGTGATTTTCCAGATTTCTGTGATCATAATGGCATAACACATGAGTTTTCAATTGCAAGAACTCCACAACAAAATGGTGTTGTAGAAAGGAAAAATAGGACACTACAAGAGGCTGCTAGAACTATGTTAAGTGAATGTAGTTTGCCAAAATACCTTTGGGCTGAAGCGGTAAACATTGCATGTTATGTGATGAACAGAATCCTTTTGAGACCCATTTTGAATAAGACATCTTATGAACTGATTTTTGATAAAAAACCTGCGGTTGGATATTTCAAAGTCTTTGGTTGTAAATGTTTTATTTTAAATTTAAAGGAACATCTTGGTAAGTTTGAGAAAAAATCTGATGAAGGAATATTTTTGGGTTATTGTGAGAACAAAAGAGGATATAGAGTCTTTAATAGAAGGACTCTTGTGATAGAAGAAGCCATTCACATAACATTTGATGAAACTAATGATGATAATTCCAAAAGGTCGTGTGAGGATGATGATGTAGGTATTCGTGAAGGAATGGAAAAGCTGAAAATTGGTGACGAAGGAATTTCTAAACCAGCAGCAATGGAAATGATGGATGAAGCTCATAATGATCAAGAAAAGGGTGATGAAGATGAGAATGATGATTCAGTCAAAGACCTTCCTAATGCTTGGAAATTCAGCCAAAATCATCCAAGAGAGTTTATAATTGGTGATCCATCCGAAAAGGTAAAGACTCGTTCTTCATCTAGAAAATTGATAGACAATTTTGCTTTAGTTTCTTTTTTTGAACCCAAAAATATCAATGATGCTTTAAAGGATGATAACTGGATTTTGGCTATGCAAGAGGAACTTAATCAATTTGAGAGAAATAAGGTTTGGACACTTGTTGATAGACCTCAAAATCAACCTATCATTGGCACAAAGTGGATATTCAGAAATAAATTGGATGATAAAGGTGTTGTTGTAAGAAATAAAACCAGATTAGTTGCTAAAGGATATGCACAAGAAGAAGGAATTGATTTTGATGAAACATTTGCTCCCGTAGCGAGATTAGAATCTATTAGAATGTTTCTTGCTTTTGCTTGTTTCAAAGGTTTCAAATTGTTTCAAATGGATGTTAAAAGTGCCTTTTTAAATGGTTTTATTGATCAAGAAGTATATGTGGATCAACCCCCCGGTTTTGAAAATACAAAATTTCAAAGTCATGTGTTTAAACTATCTAAAGCATTATATGGTTTAAAACAGGCTCCAAGAGCTTGGTATGAAAGGTTAAGTGGTTTCTTGATTGAAAATGGTTTCAAAAGAGGTTTTGTGGACACCACACTTTTTACTAAGCAAGTGTTAAATGACCTTCTTATTGTGCAAATATATATTGATGATATTATTTTTGGTGCTTCTAATGAGTATCTATGCAAGGATTTTTCCACCACTATGCAAAGTGAATTTGAAATGAGTATGATGGGAGAATTAAATTTCTTCCTTGGACTTCAAATACATCAAGCCCTTGAGGGAATTTTTATAAATCAAGCAAAATATACCAAGGAATTGCTGAAAAATTTTGGCATGGAGGACTCAAAGCAAGTTGGAACTCCTATGTGCACTTCTACAAAACTTGACAAAGATGAAGAAGGTAATCATGTGGATGAAAAGCACTATAGAGGTATGATCGGAAGCTTACTCTATTTAACCGCAAGTAGACCTGATATTATGTTTGCTGTTTGCTTGTGTGCTAGATTTCAATCTTGTCCAAAAGAATTACATTTGAATGCTGTTAAAAGGATTTTTAGGTATTTGAAAGGTACATTAGACTATGGTCTTTGGTATGCTAGATCTAGTGAGTTTGCACTATATGGATATTCGGATGCTGATTTTGGAGGTTGTCGTGTGAATAGAAAGAGTACTAGTGGAACTTGTCACTTTCTTGGTAATTGCTTAGTCTCTTGGTTTAGCAAGAAACAAAATGCAATCTCTTTGTCTACAACCGAAGCGGAATATATTGCCGCTAGTGCATGTTGTGCTCAACTTTTATGGATGAAGCATACCTTGAATGATTTTGGATTATCATATGACTGCATGCCTATATTCTGTGACAATACTAGTGCTATCAATTTGACCAAAAATCCAATTCAACATTCTAGGACAAAGCATATAGATATAAAGCATCACTTTATTCGCGATCTTGTTCAAAAAGGTGAAGTATGTGTAAATTATGTTTGTTCTAAAGATCAATTTGCTGATATTTTTACAAAAGCTTTGCCATTAGATCAGTTCATTCATCTAAGATCAAAATTAGGGATAATCAAAAAATCATCTTAAAATTTTTCAAAGCCTTCGGACGTCCGAAAGAAGATGAACGGACGTCCGATAATGTTCTTCAGCTATTTTTTCCAGAAAACACCTGTTCGGACGAAGATGTCGGACGCACGACTTCGTTCGGCCGTCCGACAATGCAACGGTACACTTTTTAAAGTAACTTTCTTCCTCATTTGCTTCAAACTCTTCTTCTTCTATTTCCTCTCGGACGAAAACTCTCTCGTCTCTCACTCTCAAATTCATACCATTCTGAAGCTCTCATTCCCAAATTGACTCAACCAAAATTTTTCCTGATCGATTGTGACTCGTTTCTCCTGATCATTTCACCGAATCGCATAACATTTCGCAAATTTCCAAATTTCCCTCAAAACCCTACTTTCTCATAACCGCTCTGTCAAATCTTGTTCAAGGCCTTTTTGTCCCAAAATTTCTGTGCGATTCACTTCCCTACTACTGTGTGCATCATTTGCATCCTTCATTCCATACATTTCACACAATGGTGAATCTAAGAGGAGGAAAGGTTACTGCCGGACGCAAGCATCCACTCAGGGATGAGGATGAGGATCTTCCTACGGTCAAACGTTCATCCAAACGCTTCAAGAGAGGAGCCGTAAAGGGTCAAATGTCGCGGACTACTCCACAACCCACCTCTCAGCCTGAATCTAGACAGGGAACCTCTTCTCAACCGCCTCTAAAATCAGCCACACTCCCTACATTCTTTGATGATGCTGCAAAAGACAAACACTCCTGGATATCCCAGAAAGGTGTCATCCCTCAACGAACTGTAAACTCTTCTGAATTTCGCCACATAGGTTTAGAATCTATTCTGAGTCTATTTGCTTTCCAGAAATGGTCACATCTCATTTCTATGCCCAATGTCTATTATCCTGAAATGCTGCATCAATTTTTTGCCAATCTTAGGAAAGGCACTGACCAAACTGAGATCATGTCCAGGGTTAATGGGGTAGACTTAGTCTTTGATTCTGAAACTGTGAATTCTATTTTAAATACTACCATTGAACGTGGATGCAAGGATAAAATTACAAATTTCTTTTCCTATGAAGAGCACCCTACTGCTGATAATCATTTTGTTGGGGCTAAAATGTTGACTTATTTTAAAAGAAGTTTTTCCTCCCCTGCTGATGCTAAACTGAATGATCTTGCTCCTGTGAATCTAATTGCCTTTTCAATCATTTCAAACCTGCTTGTACCCACTGATGGCCATAGAACTGATGCAAACAAAATGGAGTTGTATCTCTTTTACTGTTTTCGAGAAAAAATTCGTATTGATTTTGGTTTTGTCATGTGCAAGTTTTTACTTCGCTATGCCACTGATTCTCACAGAAAATTATCTTATGGAAAGTTTCTTCAAAAAAATTTTGAGTTTTACAAAGTTCCAATTCTAGGTGTTTGTCCCAAAGAAGCATCTTCTTATGCCTTTACCAAAGGATATTTTGAAAGGAAAAATCTTGTTTTTAAAGATAATCTGTGGGCTTATAAGGGGGCATCATCTAGTGAACAAAGGTCTAAGACTGCACATGATCCTTCATCTGTTTCACTCACTCCCATTCATCCCAGGAAGTCTGCCACTAAAGCAGCTTCCTCCTCCAATGATGAAGTGATTGAGTTCTTTCGTGAACTCAAACAGCATGTTCTTCTTCTAGAACATGGTCTAATGCTCACCATGTCCTCTGAGCAACAAACAGCCTTCCTAGACAAAAAGAACCTTCTTTTTCCCCCACCTGTGGTTGAGGAAGTTTCCCATGACAAAGAGCCACACCCTACTGATCCAAGCTCATCAATTCCAGACCCTGGTTCATCAACTCCTGTGACTCCTCATAGCCCTTCCACATCAGATAAAGGCAAGGCACCAGTTGAAGAGGCTGCTGAAAATGATGAAGAAACTGAAGAGGAGGACCTCTCCCAATATCAGCTCTCTCGAAGAACACCTGGATCCACATAGTTCACCATTTAGGACATTTGCATTTTATTTGTCTATTTCATGTGTTTGTGGTGTTCAACAATGGATATGTAGATGAATTCAACATTTGGTTATGATTATGTTTATGTTTCTTTTGGTACTGTTTGATAGATGTTTAAGTATTTTGAATGATGATTGTATGGATGTAATGAATTTTTTGGTTTGCATTGACGAATGTGTTTGTGGATGAGATGGATGTGATTGATTGCCTTCTTGTGATGACAAAAAGGAGGAGAGGACTGGATTGATTGATGATTGATGATGTTGGATTGATTGATTGATGATTTGATTAAATTTGGATTGGCTGATGGATTGAATTGGTAAAATGTTGGATGTTGGCTGCTTAATTGTCATATTTTGGATAATTATTTAATTCGGTTGGGCAGCCAAGTGAGGGGGAGTTTTTCAAAAAATTTTATGATTCACTAAGTAAGGGGGAGTTCTTGTCTATTGAGAAAGGGGGAGTTTTTATTGCAATCATCAAATCTCATTTCAAACCTTTGTTTTGTCATCATCAAAAAGGGGGAGAATGTTATTCTTGGTTTTGATGATCACAAAGGACTTTGAAATGTTTATCTAACTCTTTTCAAATATAAGTGTTTTTTGCCTATCAAAGAATCAGGTACGAATATGTCAAGAAATGAAAATCAACCAAAAGAAGAAGCAAAAACAGGACACTCATGTCGGACATCCGAAGGAATCGGTCGGACGTCCGAAAGGATGAAGAACATCAAGAAGGAAATTCTGTCGGACGATCGTGAGGAAGCATCGGACGTCCGGATGGATCGGACGTACTCTTCGGACGCACAGTGATCGTGTCGGACGTCCTAAAAATTCCACGAAGATTTGATAACTCTCTGGACAACGTTCGGACACAGAAGCTCGGACGATAAAATCCCATCGGACGTCCGAACAACAACTTGACTGATTTTCGGACGATAGGATCGGACGATGACTAAGCCGTCGGACGTCCGACAGCCCCAACGGCTAGCTGACTCTTCGTCTGCCTTCTATCCGTTGGAAGTATTAATGAAGCCCATTTTTGGTTCCCTTTAAATACAAACGATTCTGATTCAGATAACGACTTTTGCACACTTTGTCTACAAGATCTCAAGAGATATTTTAGCTTGAAAATAGTCTCCAAAGCTAGATTTGTTCTCCAAGTGGTGTGAATTTCTTGTGAGCATTTCTTTTGTGATTGAAAGTTTCTTTAGTGTAGCTTTGTTGAGGGTTATCTGAGTGATTGTAAAACTTCTTAGCTTGACTAAGTGAGGCTTAGGGCAAGGAGGAAGTGCTCCCTCCATTGTACATCTAGTTGATCATCTTTCATCAAAGAGAAGTTGCTCAACCTAGTGATTGGTCTTCAAGTTTGAGGAAAGCTTGGTAGACAATCGGTTTGATATTCTATCTTATTCTTTTTTGTTTAATAAAATTCTCATTGCTTATCTATACTTGTTTTTCGAATCAATATTGCTCTCTTCTTCTAATCTACTTGATTGATCATTACTAGAAAAGAAGGTAAATTTTTATTAAGCAAAAATTGCATAAATTTGATTAAGATTTTAATCAACCTAATTCACCCCCCTCTTAGGTTGTCTTTGGGCATTACATAATGAACCTTGGGGACTGTTATATGGAATCTTGTAGTATGAGAGACTCTCGATTCCAGTATACTCGAGTAATACCACAGTGCAAGTGTTTGGAGTTCGGGTCCGGTAGGGGTATGTTGGGTGGAAGGAATGGAAGTAAAGTAGAGTCTACGGTTTGTTACTTTTAAATATTGACGGAGAGTCAATGAGGTTAGATCAAGAATGCAAACGAGGAAAAGGACCCTTGAGAGCCGCCCGTATCCTTTTTATCTCCACCATTAATGTGTGCCTTTGCTTACTTTTGATGAATTGAAATGAAAAGCTTTATGCTTATGTGAACTTTGCTGATTGAGTGGTATTATCTCACTGGGCGTAAGCTCACCCTATTCCTTTTGTTTTCCTTACAGGAAAATAAATACTTTTGGACTGCAATTGATAGTTGGTTGCCGAATTGAGTTAGTTGGACATATCTTTTGTATAGCTCATTTATTGAAACCCTGAATGTACTTTTGGGGCCGTTTCTCTTTTGATTTGGCAAACCAGACATGTATCCACTTTTGAATACTTTTGTATGCCACTTTAGCTTGTATCTGCTAAATTTTAACATGTAAATATTTGCTTGATGATTGTTGGGGTTTCGACGGGTCGGTTACTATTCATGGCCGACTCCGGTTTTATTTTTTTTTTACTTTGACATTTTGACTTGTTTATGCGCGTTTGTAAGATCCGAAACGTATTAGATCGCTCTAAACTGAATCGTTAGTCCTGGCGAGAGTTAGGCAGGCAATCCGCTAACCCCTTTGGTTCGCCTTAGGGGAAGGTGGGGCTGTCACAACTTAGAAGTAAGAACACCTACGGGTAACCAAATTTTACTTGCGAATGAGGTGTACAGAAATTGTGATATTTGGGTTGATGAACGGAAATTGGTAGTCGACCTCATTAGTCTAGCCATTAAGGGGTACGATGTTATTCTAGGTATGGATTGGCTAGCTCATTACCATACTCGGGTAGATTGTAGGATGAAGGTGGTAGAGTTTTGCATACCAGGTGAGACAACTTTAAAGTTAGACGTAAGGGGTATGTTAGCCTCATCTGCGCTCATTTCGGGAATAAGGGCTAGGAAATTGCTTAGTCGTGGGGCATGCGATTATTTAACTTTTCTAGTTAACACTCCAGGAGAAAAGATTAAGTTGGAAGACATGCCGATAATCAGTGAATATCCGGACATATTTTTGGAGGAGTTGGGGTCACTGCCACCCGAAAGGGAGATTGAATTTAAGGTTGATCTAATACCCGGAACTACTCCCATTTCGAAAACCCCTTATCGAATGGCACTTGCTGAGCTTAAGGAGTTAAAGGTGCAATTGCAAGACTTGCTAGAACGGGGATTCATACATGAGAGCGAGTCACCATAGGGAGCTTCAGTGCTATTTGTTAAAAAGAAGGACAGGAGTTTAAGGTTATGCATTGATTATCGAGGGTTGAATGCAGTAACTGTTAAGAATAAATACCCATTGCCCCACATCAATGAGTTGTTTGATCAATTACAATGGGCTGTGGTGTTTTCTAAATTGGACCTTCGATAAGAGTACTATCAATTGAGAATTAGAAAGGAGGATGTACCAAAAACGGCGTTTAACACTCGATATGGGCATTTTGAGTTTGCGGTAATGCTTTTTGGCTTAACCAATGCCCCAGCGGCATTCATCGATTTAATGCATCGAGTGTTTAAACCTTACTTGGATAGGTTTGTAGTGGTGTTTATTGATGATATCCTAGTATATTCGAAGTCAAGGGAGGAACATGAACAACACTTGCGAATAGTGTTGCAAACCCTAAGAGAGCACCAATTGTTCACTAAGTTCAGCAAGTGTGAATTTTGGCTGAAAAAGTAGCGTTTCTAGGTCATATAATTTCAAAGGATGGGCTTGCTGTAGACCCGGCGAAAGTGGAAGCTGTAGCCAAATGGAAGCGGCCAGAGAATCCCACAGAGGTGCGAAATTTTCTAGGATTAGCAGGGTACTACCGCTGATTTATAAAGAACTTCTCGAGAATTGCAGGACCCTTGACTAACTTGACAAAGAAACAAGGAAAGTACATTTGGGATGTTAAGTGTGAGAGTAGTTTCCAAGAGCTTAAGAAGCAATTGACCATGGCTCCAGTATTAGCTTTGCCCAATGGGAACGATATTTACACGGTTTACACCAATGCTTCGACAGAGGGGCTAGGGTGCATGTTGATGCAAAATAGGAATGTGATTGCCTATGCATCTCGGAAGTTAAAACCTCATGAGCAAAACTATCCAACCTATGACTTAGAGCTTGCAGCTGTTGTATTTGCCTTGAAAAAATGGCGACATTATCTATATGGAGTGACTTTCGAGGTATATTGGGATCACAAAAGTCTTAAGTATCTGTTTTCTCAGAAGGAGATAAATCTAAGACAACGTCGGTGGGTGGAGTTCTTAGAAGATTATGATTGTACGATTAACTATCATCCCGGAAAGGCCAACGTTGTAGCAGATGCTTTAAGTCGAAAGGCTCAACTAGCAAGTTCCATGGTGGGAGAGTGGAGCTTGTTAGAAGATGTATGTGAGTGGAAACCTCGTCTGGAACCGAAAAAGGTGATTTTTGGAAATATTGAGGTGAAGTCGACACTGTTGGATCGGATTAAAGATGGCCAAGTAAAGGACCCAATGGTGCAAAAGTGGGTGGAAAAAGTGAAGAAAGGGGAGTTGCCTAACTTTAACCTAGGTCCTGATGGAATCTTAAAGTTCCGAAATCGTGTCGTTATACCTAGGGATGAGGAGTTAAAGAGGGAGATTTTGGAAGAATCTTACCGCTCTAGGTACCCAGGGAGTAATAAGATGTACCAAGATCTCAAAAGTCTGTATTGGTGGGATAATATGAAGGCGGAGATTGCCCAATTTGTACAAAAGTGTCTTACGTGCCAACAGATGAAAGCTGAGCATAAAAAACCGTCAGGTCTGTTACAGCCATTAGAGATCCCTGAATGGAAATGGGAGCACATAACAATCGATTTTGTATCAGGGTTGCCACGAATACAAAAGGGGCATGATGCGATATGGGTAATAGTGGACCGATTAACTAAGACCGCACATTTCCTGCCAGTAAATATGAAATATTCTTTGGAGAAACTTGCCAAACTTTATATGGATGAAGTGGTGAGACTACATGGGGTACCAGTGAGTATTGTATCTGATAGAGACCCTAGGTTTGTATCTCGATTCTGGCAGAAATTGCAAGAGGCTCTAGGAACTAAATTGAACTATAGTACAGTGTATCACCCACAAATTGATGGACAATCTGAGAGAACCATTCAAACTCTTGAAGATATGTTGAGAGCCTGTATTGTGGATTTTGGAGGAAGTTGGAGTCAATACTTAACCTTGGTTGAATTTGCATATAACAATAGCTATCATTCCTCTATTCAGATGGCCCCATATGAAGCCTTGTATGGACGACGGTGTCGATCTCCAATCCATTGGGATGAAGTAGGAGAGAGAAAGATTATAGATCTGGCTACAATACCATGGGTTGAGGAAGCCTACGAAAGGGTAAAGGTGATCCGCCAGAAACTTCAAATAGCCCAAAGCCGACAGAAAAGTTATGCCGATCATCGGAGGAAGGATTTGGAGTTTGAAATAGGAGATAAGGTGTTTCTTCGAATTACCCCGTTGAAGGAAAGATTAGAGCAGGAAAAGGGAAAAAGTTGCAACCACGATACATAGGACCTTTCAATATACTCCAGCGAATAGGAAAGGTGGCTTATCGACTTGAGTTACCAGCTAGTTTGTCTCGGATCCATGATGTTTTCCATGTTTCTTTGCTTAAGAAATATCATCCGGATCCGACTCACATTTTGCCACCAGAAGATATTGAACTTGACGAGTCTTTAACCTATGAAGAACGACCCATTCAAATATTGGATCGGAAGGTGAATGACCTGAGAAACAAGCAGATTCCATTAGTAAAGGTTCTATGGAAGCATCATGAAGTGGAAGAAGCAACCTGGGAGCTAGAAAAGGACATGCAAGAGAAATATCCCGACCTGTTCACGACGAAAGGTATGAATTTCGAGGTCGAAATTCTTTTAAGGGGGAGAGAGTGTGAAGACTTGCAAATTCCTTATATTTTTCTTAAAAATGCCCTTTTATTTGGGAATTATTCATTTATTATGGCCCTACTACCCAATCACCCTACAATAAGTGTAAATGAATATAGAAGTAAGGGTTTCGTTGTCCGTTTTCAAGTTAGAGCGAATTAGGATTTTCACGTTTTTCCGTAGTGTGACTATTTGGTACGGAGTGAGGATCAAATTTGGTAGGTAAGAGTGACTTTTGGATGAGGAAATATTATATGATTTGAAGTGATAATAATAAGTTAGTGATTAGAAGGTAAAAACCCTAGTATACGTGATTTAAGAAAAAACGGCTCGAACCGACGGGTATCGATCATTACCGATTGAACCCACCACTTGACCACCACTTCCCTACCACCACATACCCTTGATATTTTTGCAAAATATCTCCCTCATCCTCAGCCATATAGCCGAAATATGTGGGCCAAAATGCAAGGAAAAGAAAGTAAAATTTGGATGGTTTTGGTGGTGACAAGTGTTGGTCATCTATGGTCCCTTGACCAACCCTTTTGTCTTGCCTTCTTATCTCTCATTTCAGCTCATTTCCCTTATTTTCTTTCTATTTTGGCCGAGATCAAGGAGAGGCAAAAGAGTGAGGAGAGTTTTCAATCTTCTACCTTGAATCCAACATTTTGAGTGCAACCAAGAAAAACTAAACCGATTAATCACTAGTTTGGAAGCTTGGGAAGCTTAAGGAACCAAAAGTTTCAAGGAGAGGTGGAGGATCATTCTTGCAAGCTCTTGTCTTGAGGTATAATGGCTGATCAACCTTTCTTTCTCCATTAATCATGACTAAGTTGGGTATTAATGTTAGTATTGTGCTTGTGATGCTTGTTCCAAGTGATTTTGATGATTATATGGATGACTTTTGAGTTAGGGTTTCTTGTGGGTTAGGTGTTGTATGATGTATATATCTGGTATATAATCTTGTAAAGGAGATGGTAGTGGTAGTTTCAAGGTAAAAATGTGAATTGTAGCTTGAATATAGCAAAATTCCAGATTTCTGGAAATTGTAGTTTCAGTTCTGACCGATTCCATTTCATCATGTTAGAAGCCGAATTAGGCTTAGCACAAAACATGAAAGTTGTAGAGAATGACATTTTATGGTTGCCTACAAAATTTCAGCTCAATCGGAGCAACGTAGCCTGTGAAAAGATGAAAATACCCTGACTGCCCTAGGAGTAAAATCAGCGGAAAGTTTTGACAGTACACTTTCAAGGTGTTGTATAATGACTGCTCGGAGTATGTTTTCCTTGTATTTTTGACTAAAATGGCATTTCCAAGTATAAATGTTACAAAGTTTTGTAGTTTAAAAAGTGAGCAAGTGTTTCACGACTACTCTTCAAGTGAATTTCAATTTCTTGATTCTTATTGAACGAAACGTCTAAGTTTCGAACCTTTGTCGATTTTCAAAGTTTTTAAGTCAAGTTTTATCGCAGATTGGACTCCAAACCCGGAGTACAACCCAGACGCGATCACTAGAGGCACTACTTTTGGTGAGTGCTTCCAAATATCTGATTGAACTTGATATTTGTGATTTATCTTTGACCAATATGATTACATGATATATATAGAGTGATTTGATAGGGCAAGGGTGTACTTTATCGCACTTGCCCTAATGAGATTTGTTCTTGTTCATCGATTTCAATTGTCTTGCTCTACATGCGTGTGAATTGTATCATGCCTGGAATTTCAGAAACCCTGTGGCTAGTTAATCGAGTCGAGCCGACAAGGGACAGGTCGATTAGATAACGAACCCTGGGTAATTGGTAATGTCGAGTGGAGTGTTATCTCCTCGGCTAATCGGTATACTCGAGTAATACCACCTGTGTTTCGTGTGGTGTGCGGGCCCGGTAAGGGGGTTGATCGGTGGACGGAGACTGGCGTGAAGTGGGGTTTTTCTGGACTAGTTCATTACTTGAAAGTTGACGGAGTGTCAACTACCAATCGATCTAGCTGTGATGGAGCCGAGATATGAGCCACTGTATCCTTACATGTGAATGTGAACCAGATATTTCTTGACTATCTGAAGCGTTATTTTTCTGATTCGACTTGTTTGCTCGCTATTTCACTATCACGCTGTTATTACTTTATTTGATGTTCAATTTGATATTTGGAACGTCAGTTTTGTTTTCCTTATAGGGGTACGAGCGAGGCTTGAGATATGTAAAGACTAGCGTAGCCTAGTTGTTTTTGACTTTTGACTTGTACTCGCGCTATCACTCGATTAGGATGATTGTACTTGGATTGTATACACTTTGAACCCGTTTGGGGTATATGGAGGCTTTGTATTTTGAATATGTATCGATGTAAATTGTAAGTGTGAATTGCGATGTTATTTATTGTCGATGGATGTATGCACGTGATACGAGTGAGTGAGTCCTGGCGAGAGCTGGACAGGCGACTCGCCGAATCCTTTGGTACGTCTTGGGGGGGAGGTGGTGTGAGAACCCGTATTTTTCCCATTTTCTAGGTTTTATTATCTTTCATGGCTTGTTTTCCTGCATTTTCGTGAGTAGGAAAATTTCTAGATAATTTTAAGGAGCAGATATAGTTTTTAGATGATTTTTCTAGTATCGAATAGATTTTGAGAAATTAAGAGTGTATACCGGACGTGGGACCCACTAGTGCGAAAAGTTCGGAAAAATTCGGCCAACTAGGTTAAGTTTTGGATACTGGAATTAATTTACCGGGTGTTAAGAGATAAGTAGAGGATGATAAGTGGATTGGTATAAGAGAGACAAGTTAGGTAAGCATTTAATAAAGGTGACAAGTGTCACCATTTGAGTGGGTTTACTTTATGAACACTATTCATGGTCTTACCAATTGACCAAATAAATAAAAAAACTACCAAAAATTCACCATTTTCTCCTTCATCTTGGCCGGCTCTTCAAGCAACAAAAGAAAGAAAACTCTTCAAGTTTTTGGCTTCAATCTTGCTCAAGTTCAACAATCTAACCATTTAATCTTGCAATTTCTCCATAAAACCTCTTCACTTAGTGTTTGTGGGTTGTTGTGTGGAGTTATTTGGAAAGCTAAGGTGACCAATTGCCCTCTCTCTCTTGTTCCTAAGGTGAGTTGTGAAGAACCACCCTCCTCCCTTTATTGATGCTTAAATCATGATTAGTGGTAGTATGAGATGCAAGTTTATGGATTATTTCTTGATTTGTGGTTGAAGTGATGAAGTTTTATTATTTTTGGGGATTTTTCTGTTTTAATATGAACATGATTGTGTGGCTATCTATGATGATTGGAAATGGTATATAATGACTCCAGAAGGTGGAAAAAGTGGATAATTGCAACCAATTTCTGGTTTGGAAGAAATTTTAGAAAGTTAGGGTTTTATTGGGAACATTCTGCCCGGTTTTGTAGCTCCTAGTTAGAGGCCGAATTGGCCTTGGATTAAAACATGAAAGTTGTAGGGAATGACATTTTAGAAGTGCCTACAAAATTTCTGGTCAATCAGAGGAGCGTAGAATGAGAAAAGTCAAAATTACCCTTGCAGTCCTGGTTTTACCCGAATGTAAGAATTGCGCCTGTAATTGGTTGTTTGGGCTGGGATTGCTTCCGAATTGGTTGTTGAGGTCTTATGATGAAATGTATCCCTGTTTCTTAGCTTTCAGATGGTTTTGGAATTTCTGGAATTGAACTTAGGTAGGCTGGGTTATGATATTTGCACTAGAATGCGTTCTGTGAATCTGTTTTTGCGGTTCTGGTGTAGTAGATTGCAATTTTGACCTGGTTACACTCGAAACTGGGTTGAGTGACCTTCTGTAATATTGTAACCCTATTTCTTAGCTTCGAAACGGTGGGTCTTTCACCTTCATCCGATAATCGTAGTGCCTTTGGTGCCATTACCGCAAAATGAGGTCGAAAACTATTTTTTTCAGGGTCAAAACTAGTTTCATTTCCGGATTTTCTGGTTTTTCCTAATGCTTGTATATGCTATTGGAACCCTATTGGGGTCGTATTTGGCATTGGTTTATGACTCGTTATCGAGTCTCATTGTATTTGTTTGCATGTTTTAGGGCGTGACGTTGGTGCACGACGTTCTTTTGACGGAAGTGCATGAAACCTCATGAAATGAAAGTACATGGCTTGGTGTCGTTCGGACGAGTATCCAACGACTACAATTGTTATCTTTGAGCTCAACCCCATTGGTAGTTGATTGAATCGAGCCGGCGAGGGCTTGGTCGTGCCAATTGATGTGCCTTGGGGAAGTGTTATATGAAATCTTGTAGTATGAGAGACTCTCGATTCCGGTATACTCGAGTAATACCACAGTGAAAGTGTTTGGAGTTCGGGCCCGGTAGGGGTATGTTGGGTGGAAGGAATGGAAGTAAAGTGGAGTCTACGGTTGGTTACTCTTAAACATTGACGGAGGGTCAATGAGCTTCGATCAAGAATGCAAACGAGGAAAATGGCTTTTGAGAGCCGCCCGTATCCTTTTATCACCACCATTAATGTGTGTCTTTGCTTACTTTTGATGAATTGAACTGAAAAGTTTTATGTTTATGTGAACTTTGCTGCATGAGTGGTATTATATCACTGGGCAATTAGCTCACTCTATTCCTTTTGTTTTCCTTACAGGAAAATAAATCCTTTGGACTGCAATTGATAATTGGTTGCCGAAATGAGCTAGTTGGACATATCTTTTGTATAACTCATTTATTGAAAACCCTAAATGTACTTTTGGGACCGTTTCTCTTTTGATTTGGCAAACCAGACATGTATCCACTTTTGAATACTTTTGTATGTCACTTTGGCTTGTAAATGCTAAGTTTCAAGATGTGAATGTTTACTTGATATTTGGTTGGGTTCTGACGGATCGGTTACTATTCATGGCCGATTTCGGATTTCATTTTTTTATATTTTGACATTTTGACTTGTTTTCGCGCGTTTGTAAGTTTCGGAACGTGATAGACCGCTCTAAACTGCACCGTTAGTCCTGGTGAGAGCTGGGCAGGCAGTCCGCTAACCTCTTTGGTTCGCCTTAGGGGAAGGTGGGGCTGTCACAGGTGGTATCAGAGCCGTTTCGCGTGGTCTCTGCGCGGAGTGAGCTTGGGCCAAGTGGTGTTTTGGTCCTGCTTTCGTGCATGCGTCCAAAGGTATAAGTGCTCTTTTGAGCATAAGCTATTAACCGTGCATGTCATAAGTGTAAAGATCTTTATCATGGGACTTGAGGAAGCTAGGTACGTATGTCGGGTAGGAATCTTTACTATGGATGATTTACGCTTGGGACCGGCCGGCTCGAGTTAGGAATTATCTTATTTTAGATTCTTGGACCTGAGTACTAATGGGTGGAGAGCGCTAGAATGAGAGTCGGTATCTTGATTGAATTTGAGGCAAGTCTTGATGGCAAAGGCCAAGGCACGGAAGGTCTTTACATTTGACCTAGTAATTAGACCGATTGAGAGGATTGGAGATGGAAGTGTTATCATGGACGGATCTCATACTCGTTTGGCTAGGGCTTTCTGGAGGAGGACTAGATTGTAGGGTACATGGATAAATTCACACTTAAGACTTGTTTTCTTTTACTATGACCTCTGCACTCAACTTAGGGAAGCACGTGAGCGCGAGACTAAGCGAGCTCGAAAGGTTAAGGTTCGAGCCGCATCGATCCTGAATTTCTGTGCAGATATGGTCGGGGGCGTGAGTGACGAGGACTCATGTGCGGGGCCCGAGGCTGGGGTTGGATCTATCCCGTCGGGTGGGTCTACTAGATCGTCGTCGGACTAGGTCGCGACTCCTGGGGTTTTTGAGATAGTTTTGTTTCTGTACATAGGGCGGATAGGGAAGAGCCTTAGCTAATCATTTTGTACGTTTGGGTTAGCTACGTGTATATTTCTTTTGGATGTGGCTTTTCCTCCGTGGATTGTTCCCCCGTGGATTGTCCATGTTTGTACTTGACTTGACTGTACTTGACTTGACTGGTTGTTTATATGTGTGTTGTTGCCTTGTTTGGAATGTATATATATGGTTGTAAAAGTTTTTGGAATTTTATTTACATGCATTGTCATTTTATTGTTCTAGTACGTTTGTCTAGATCAAATAGAACTTATAGAAGGCACACGTAGTGGACGGGGGCGTGGGCGCGGGAATAGGCAACCTACGCCAGACCGGGGTGCTGGGGAAACCTCCTCTGGACCCAATCCTGAACCGAGAGTTGACCCCAATGTACAGATAGCTGTCGCTATGCAGCAAATGACCAACCTGCTGGCACAAGTGGTGCAGCAACAAGGCCAGAATCCAAACCCTAATCCTGGAAACCCTGGCAATCACGTCGAGAGCCAAGACAGAGCTCTTGAAGGATTTCAAAAGTTTGCTCCACCCAAGTTTATTGGGGGGCCAGATCCGGATGTTGCCGAGAGATGGCTCGAGAAGATGGTCGATATTTTTGCGACCTTACACTACACCGAAGAACGACAGGTGACTTTTGCCGTTTTCCAGTTGGAAGGGGCGGCCCGTTCCTGGTGGAACGTAATACGACAAAAATAGGAACGGGAACAAACGCCCAGGACTTAGGTAAATTTTATGAGAGAGTTTAACGCGAAATTCTTTCCTCCTCTGGTT
This sequence comes from Coffea eugenioides, assembly GCF_003713205.1. Taxonomy (NCBI): domain Eukaryota; kingdom Viridiplantae; phylum Streptophyta; class Magnoliopsida; order Gentianales; family Rubiaceae; genus Coffea; species Coffea eugenioides. The sequence goes on from NC_040041.1 coordinate 26,426,068, forward strand.
CAGGAGAGGAAGGAAGATGAGTTCATCCGACTCCGCCAAGGAGCTCAATCGGTGGCGGAATACGAGAGCCAGTTCACCCGCCGGTCCAAATATGCGCCTGAATTGATTGTGACGGAGCAACGGCGAATTAGGCGTTTTATCCAGGGCCTAAACGTGGAGATTCAGAAAGACCTCGCAGTGGCTCAAATCAATGCTTTTAGCGAGGCCGTTGAGAAGGCCCAACGGGTAGAGAGTGTGAAAACCCCAAAAATATATATATAAGCCTGTGCATATTTCATTTGCATTTTTAAATAAATTTTAGCATTAAACCTAATTGTTTTTAAATACGGGCGTAGAAATAAATTTTATGTGCATCGTAGATTTTTAATAAACTTTATTATTATTTGATCTTAAATAAGTGTGCAAAAATAATTCATTATAGATTACAAATAATTCAATTGTGCAAAACATTAGATTATTTGAATTTTGCCAAGCTAAATTAATAATTCTTGACGTTGAGTATGCCATTGTTTTTATTTAGTTCCTTGAGTTCAATAAGTTAATTTTAAGTACTAATAATGATTAGGTGTTAAGAAAATTAGAATCAAGGCGAATCGTTTTAAGTCAAAACTTTTTATAATTACCCGTAGGACGTTGTATTACGATAATTGAATTTTTGCGAGGTTAGGACACTAGTAGGCTATCGAATTTCATTTGAGGTAAAATCTTGGAGTTAGTTTACGAATGAGGAACCTAAGTGGAAGGCCGGACAAGTTGCTAAAAGACCAAATTAGCCCTCCTCCGATTCAAATTCACCATGCAGTCTTGGAGTTCCCTGGAACAATCCTCAATTGCAAACAATTTCTGCCGGTTCTATTGGTCACCTACCATTCCAGCACCTTCCATTGCTTCTGCCGACCCAACTTCACCCACAACACCTCAATATATACACTCCATCTCCCTCATCCACGGCTTAGCTTCTCATTTCAGCAACTCCAACACTTCATAATACCATTTCAATTCACATCACTCCTTGTCTCGGTATCATCGACAGGAGCAAGAACCGAGCTGTTTAATTTCTTTTACTCCTTTCTGTCCGCAAACTAGAGAAAGAGGAGAGAGTCTAGCTGATCATCGTCCTTCTAACTGTGAGCTGGTGAAGGGACTGAGGGCTGAACTTTCTCCATTCCAGCCGCAACCCAGAGCAAGGGAGAGAGAGAGAGCTAGCGGTCTGCATTTTCTGGAATGCCGAAGGGAGGAGAATTATTTCTGCTGCTAACCGTGTGTGTGAGCTTCATTTGAGGTAACTTCTGAACTGAAATTAGTTGGTTATAGGCAAGTGAGGTCAGCTATGGACTTGCATGTGATGCTTGTGAGGTTAGATGGGGAATTGTGACTTAAGAAATCTGATTTGGAAAAGAATTAAAGCTGTCGAAAGTTTGAGCTGGAAATTTGATACTTTAATTAGCTAATCTGTAATAATCCAAGCTTAGAAATGTGTTTAACTAACTGAAAACAAGATGTTTAAACCATGCATGAAGCTAATTAGCCGGATTACGCTAGAAGAAAAAAAAATGAAACACGACTCTGCTTCATGCAAGAACATCCGAGAATGGTTGAACCAAATTCTGGAATTGTGAATGATAGTAGTGCTGTCCGAACTTGATTTAAACCAGAGCTGATAGTAATTCCACTAATTAGTCATGCATGTTGGTTTTGAGTACCTAATACAAGGTTTTCGCTGAAGAAAATCCAGATTTGCGTCTAACTTAGCTGCTGGAAATTTTCTGGAATAGCCGAGAGACTTCATGTTTGTTTGCATTTGTAATTGCTGTGAAATGGAAAATTTTGTTATGAATTGCATATAGATTGTTAGCTTTAAGTATTAAGTGAAGCTTAATGGAAGAAAATCTGAGGAAAAGTTGAATTGTGGATTGAAACCGAGGGAAATTTTCTGCTGCAAAATATTCCAGCTTGGTCGAGAGAAGGAAGTGAGCATTTAATTAGTTTTGTTTTCGAATTTCAATTCAGATTTTCGTATTGGATGTTTAAGATTTGCTTGAGGCTTGCTAATCACCTTTTGCATGTTGAGCTGAGGTAAGAATTGAAGAAAACTAGGAACAAAAGCTATATAAATAAACTATCAATTGCTGGAAAATTTTATCTTAGCTGATGACAGATTTATGGGGACTTTTTGGTGGAATGATTTATTGGAATTAAGCGTTATTTGCTTTGGTATATGCTGGTATGAATGTCATACTTAAATGTATGATGGTTTGAATAAGAGTCTTATGGTTTTAAAAGAGAAAAAGGAGTTTTTCACAAGTGAAAAATGAGTTTCCAGATTTTCGGATTTCTCTTACCAGTCTCAGTAAAATGCTTATATCTTGGTGTAGGAAAATCCGATTGAGGTACCGTCAGTGGCATTTGAAACTAGAGTCATGGGCCTTTGTTTTGTAGAAATTTCATATTTTTCCTCCATGTGTACTGCTGTCCGTGATTCCTCAAAGTAGGCTGTCCTGTTTGAATGTCCTGTTTCCTCAGGAAACTGAATTCTTGACTTGGATCGAATATTTGGCCTATTTGTGATTTGAATCTCTGAAAAGTGTCTTCTGGGATGTGATAGTATTAAAAATCTATTCTACAACAGTATAATTTTCATAATTGTTTGATTTGTGGAACATGAACTAAAACAATTTTTGAAGGAAAATATTTTCCAGCATGACCGAACTGGTTGGGACTTTTGGTGAGTTTATTTGCTGGATTTGTGTATTATTTACTTTAGCTTGGTTTGGACAGATTATAATCTATATGTATAGTGATTCTAGCAAGTAAAAGTGGAAAGTTTAATGGATATTTTAGATTCTTGGAATCACTTGGATCTCAAGTTGGTTGTAGTTTTTGTTCTTGTTTTGAATGAATTGGTATTTGAAAGGGTGTATTGGTTGTCAAGAGCTAATGATTGATGAAGCTCTTGACCATTGGAGTATTTTTGCAATAATTTAATTTTTGGTGAAGTTGTTCAAGAGGTTGGTTGAAGTGTATTTGGAAGGTCCATGGGGTATGATTAGGATTGCTTTAGTACCTTGGACTTCCTTTGTTGAATTTTAATTATACTGGATTTGTTGAAATCTAGGGCTAATGATTGACAAAACCCTAGTGAAATTGATATTTGGTTTGTAATGTTTCTATCTTGGTGACTTGGGAATCCATTGTGCAAATGAGCTGAATTTGTGAAGACCGTTTTGATTATTCTTGATCTTGAATATTTTCAAAATCAAATTTTGTGGAAATATTCTGCCTTAATATCAAGTGATAGAATTGAGTTTAGTATATTATTAAAACTTAGTTATTTGGACTTTTAAAACCTTGCCGACTAGTTAATTCCTTTATTTTGCTTAAGCTAGTTTATTATCTTTAGGGAGTAATCGTATTTAACCTTCTAAATTTTAAGCTTTCCTAAAACTATCCTTGACTAGACGTTTTAAAGGAAATTTGTTAAAAACATTAGATTTGAATAATTTCAAATAAAAGACAAAGAAAACTTGTTTGAATTAATTTGGTTCTAGTTTACCCTCTAGAAGGGAAATACCTTTAAAGAAACCATACGAGATATTTTATTTCTTTACTAGCCTTAATTCCAAGGGAATGATTGATTTGTTTCGAGAAATTAAATTAGTTTTATACAGGATAACCTTTTATATACAAAACAAGAACTTGTTTAGTAAAACTTATAGTTTTAAAACTTGGATTTCTAGGGTGTAGCGAGGACGTGGACTTCGATTCCCAGCTTGACTTTTGAGCTTCACTTTTGGTGAGTGTCCCTGCCTGTTTTATGACTATTTGGTTAAAGTGCTTTATCGACTCGTTATGTGATAATTGCCAAAAATGATTGTTGATCCATCGAAGTGAGCAGTGTGTACTTTATCACACTAGCCTTTCGAGTGGTGACTTGCTTGAAGTGTTTTTCGTGAATATCTTGCTTGCGTTTGCTAAGTGCTAAATTACTAGGCAGGGGAATGTACCACACCATAAGGGTGGGAGGGTTTCTTATCTTGTCATAATAATCAAGTGTTGGACGTAAAGTCGTTGGGTGAATCCCTCGATCAGTCTATAACAATCAAGTGCTGGACGTAAAGTCGTTGGGTGAATCCCTCGATCAGTCTATAACAACCCTCGATCAGTCTATAACAATCAAGTGCTGGACGTAAAGTCGTTGGGTGAATCCCTCGATCAGTCTATAACAACCCTCGATCAGTCTATAACAATCAAGTGCTAGACGTAAAGTCGTTGGGTGAATCCCTCGATCAGTCTATAACAATCAAGTGCTGGACGTAAAGTCGGTCGGTGAATCCCTCGATCAGTCTATAACAATCAAGTGCTAGACGTAATGTCGTTGGGTGAATCCCTCGACCAGTCTATAAATATAAGTGTTGGATGTAATGTCGTTGGGTGAATCCCTCGACCAGTCTAAGGTATACTTGAATATTATTGCTTCCCTATTTATTTACTTCAGTCGAATCAATACGTGTTAATTGTTTCGAGTGATTGCATGATTTTGGGGCACCACTGAGCTTTAGCTCACCCCACGTTTATTTGTTTTCCTTGATAGGTCTTGAGGTTTGAGAAATCTGAGCTGCTTATATCTTCTTAAGAATGTATCTACTTCGTTTTGTGACTTGTAATGTATTTGAATTTAAACGATATAGTTTTGTTTTGGGATTGAAGCTGGAGATGTGTAAACCCTGATTATAATATTTGGCTTGTATGTGTATATATACTCGGGCTGTATGAAATTTCATGTTTTGGAAACTGTAAGACCTTACTTCTTGAATGTAACGCGTGAGGTGTTTAGGAGCCGCCGATTGGCTAACTTCGGTTGCTGTTATCTTTGAAGTTAATGTGTTTTAGTATTCAAGCCGCTTAAAAGTTGGCATGATCGGATGGCGGATTGTGTTTTGGTTTAAGTTATACGTGGATATTTGGTCGGTTTGCTCGAGTGAGTCCTGGCGAGAGCTAGGCAGGCGACCCGCCAACCCTCTGGTTCGCCTTAGGGGGAAGTGGGGTCGTCACAAAACTCATCACAATATTTGGCTTGTTTTGTGACTGAAGAAGAATAAACTTACTTGCATGGTTTTGTTTGTACAACTTGTTTAAGATGGTGTGACATGAATAATGAAATTGAAATTCTGACGAAACTCCTAAATGAGGAAACTGTGGATAACACAAGTTAGATACACTAAGAGCCAACTTGAGGGAGGTATGCACAGGAAACTTATGCACGTCAAGTGTTTGTAAATTTAACTCAGCAGACGAATTAAATGACTTAAGATATTTATAAACATATAAAATAATAGGGAGAATATGAAGGTAATTGTTGCTTTTTTTTTTTATTCTTGTTGCAAGATAGTAGTGACACCGTACAATTTAGACTGCATTACCAACTGTGTATGGGTACTCACATCACAGTAGACTGACACATACAAAGATAAAGATAGCCAAATTGAGTCATTGTAAATTACATAAATGAAATAGGGAGTACAATAAAGAGGGATTCTTTCAAGATTACAAGGTATCTGAGTGATTGTGGCTAGCTGTACTTCTTGATCATAGTAGATTAACACATACAAAGATAAAGATAGCCAAATTGAGTCATTGTAAATTACACGAATGAAATAGGGAATACAACAAAGAGGGATTCCTTCAAGATTACAAGATATCTGAGTGATTGTTGCTAGCTGTACTTCTTGATCACAAATATTTTTTGAGATAAACTACTTATGATTGGAAATACACTCATGGAACTCTAAAGAGGGATTCTTCTAGGATTATGAGATATCTGAGTAATTGTGGCTAACTATACTTCTTGATAGTAAATATTTTTTGAGATAAACTACTAGTAGTTAAGAAATACTCTTATGTATCTCTAATTAAGTGGGTTCTAACATAATTTGGCATCTATAAACGTAAACAATTACATTGGAACTAGAAATGAAAAAAGAAATAATGAACACAAAAGGGGAGGAAACTGCACACTTTATTAATTAAACATTGTCAGTTGCTACCTTATGTTAGAAATTTGGTACCTATTCATGCAATAGCAATGAATTAATTAAAGAGGATTTCTTTTAACTTTGATATGAGTGCAGATTGTAGATAAATGTGTTACGCTATGTACATATTGTTTAGCTGGACTTACCTAATGAAAGAAATTGGTTACAATTCAATGTTCCTTAACATCATGTTGGAGAAATATTATTATATCTGAATCAATAGTGACCATGAAGTAAAACTGGTATGGTATTGTAAATTAGTATTTCACTAATGTAATGATATTAAATTAGTTCATCAACTGACTTAGTTTCGGTTAGTATAAAATGGGCATGGTTTTAACTTTTATTTGGATGTTTCTAACAACACAATTAATTATGATGATGTTACATTGTGTGATGATTTTGTTAAGGCTGACATCCCTCCTGATATACCTTTTTTGTCTATCTTATACAATTATTTGGCCCAGACAAAACTCGTAGATGCATTCAATGAGCCAGTCAGTAAATGGCTCTCCAAACGCTGTTGCTCTCGAAATCAAGGAAAGTCCAATGGTATGCATACATTTAGTAGATAAAATAAAGTCATTTTTTCGTATCGTAGAGCTACTTTTTCTTTAATTGTAATGGTGTGCACCCGAATGTTGTCGAAGCATGCATATTTTGTAGTTAACATTTAATGCTTTAATGGCATATTATTTTGTATTATCCGAAAGTCCACCGATTGGCTAATCAGGGACCTCATTGAAGTGTCCCTACAGAATAGATGCACCTCAAATTTTTTATATTTTTTAAGTATAACTCCGTCAGAGATATCTTAATGATCTGAAATATCATTTTTGTTATAACGTCCAGTCCAATTTAGCTTTGTAACTGAGCAGTATAGGCATTGCTAATGTGTTGTTGATAGTTGAATAGTTATATTATACAATGTAGGCAGAGCGTGCGGCAATTCCAACACACTGTGATAAGGATGCATGTCATGTATTTTCACCATCATCCTAGGTGATAAATTTTTATCATTACATCACATATTTATAGTATCTTGTTAATTGGATACTTCGACAGCATATATCATTAACCGTATGTTCCATTAACTGTATTGACTGATTTGCCATCGTTACGCGTTTCAGGAAAGAAATAACACCTAGGGATTGCGACTAACTGTTGACGTCAACTCCCCTCAGTTGCAGGTTGATGAATGATATGTACCTACAATTTTTATGAATACAAAACAATTGGTTGTTCCAAATATCCGTTTCCCAAGTTCACCTCATTTACTGATGTTTGTACTTGTCCAGAGAAGATATTACTCAGTTTCGATCGGTTCCGTATTGTAAGCTTGTTTTAATATACAATGATGTGAGACGCGGAAGCAAAGATTGGACCTTAGAGTACACGTTGCGAATTGATGGAGTTGAACCCAACTTGGACCACTCAAGAACGAATTCAACGGTGGAGGACGCCACAATCAAGTGTGATCGCTTGATTGATAAGTCAATAAACAACCTAGGAGCCACGCTAGGATGTTCAACTTAGCTTTCACAAGCTAAAGGAATTTGCCTTAATGCAAGACGAAATTCTGAAATTTATTAATAATATCGCAAAAACTGCATGTAAAACATGACTTAAGGCTATTTATAGCCTTGACTAAACCCTAATAAAGCTTGGAAAATACAAAAGAAATTCGGCCAGCGCACATCCTTCACTTGGCCGAATATTAGCCCAACAACCTATGGCCCGTAACTGCGGCCGTACAGCTCAGCGTAGCCACTTAACTGCGGCCCAATCCGCCGTTCGAACCTTGACCACTTGCATTTTCAACCGTAAGCAATACTTTAGTAGTCTCGCCAGGATCTTCTAACTCAATCCCTTCAATGGGCGGTTTCTCTTGGGCTTGGACGACATAAACCAAGGCTTGAAGCGACTCCTTGAATCTCTTGGATCGTGCTCGTGTCACTGGGTCTTGGGGCACCTTTACAGAGTCTACTTGAATACCATGGGTCTCGTCCGCATCATTCCCCTCCTCTTGAAAAGGATTTGCCCTCAAATCGTGGTCGTCCCCTGCAAGAAACGGACTTAAATCAGCGACATTGAATGTAGCACTAACATTATACTCACCAGGCAAATCTAAGCAGTAGGCATTGTCATTGATGCGCTCAAGGACTTGAAAAGGCCCATCTCCTCTTGGTGATAGCTTGCTTTGTCGTTGCTTTGGGAATCTCTCCTTGCGCAAGTGTAACCAGACCCAATCGCCAGGTTCAAAGATAAGCTGGCGCCTGTGCTTGTTTGCTTGTTGTACATATTGGGCCGTCCTCCTCTCGATGTTGGCACGAACCTTGTCGTGCAATGACCTAACGAACTCGGCCTTCTTCTTGCCATCTAGGTTTACATGCTCAGAAGAAGGTAATGGCAACAAATCCAAGGGGGTTAAGGGGTTAAAACCATACACAATCTCAAAAGGTGAGAATTGTGTAGCACTATGCACAGCCCTATTGTATGCAAATTCTACATGAGGTAGACACTCCTCCCATGACTTGAGATTTTTCTTTATAATTGCACGTAGGAGCATGGATAATGTCCTATTCACTACCTCAGTTTGTCCATCCGTTTGAGGATGACTAGAAGAAGAGAACAACAGTTTGGTTCCCAACCTACCCCATAGAGACTTCCAGAAATAGCTCAAAAACTTGACATCTCTATCAGACACGATAGTCCTAGGTATGCCATGCAAACGAACAACTTGTTTAAAGAATAAGTCAGCAATGTGCAAAGCATCATCCGTTTTATGACATGCAATAAAGTGAGCCATTTTGGAAAACCTGTCTACCACAACAAATATGGAATCATGACCACGTTTAGATCGAGGTAGACCAAGTACGAAATCCATGAAAATGTCAATCCAAGGTTGGTGAGGTATAGGTAAAAGAGTATACAAACCGTTTGGGTTGACCCGAGACTTAGCTTTGTGGCACACACCACACCTTTCAACAATCCTCTCCACATCCCGGCGCAAGCGTGGCCAGTAGAAGTGATCCTGCAACATAGCTAAAGTCTTGGTGACACCAAAGTGTCCCATTAGTCCACCACTGTGTGACTCATGGACAAGTAAGTCACGAATAGAACCTTGGGGAATGCATAACTTAGTAAGATAGAATAAGAAACCATCATGCACATAGAATTTTTCAAAGTTAGCCCTCCCACAATTCCCATAGGCATTTGAAAAGTCAGGGTCACTTGTATACAAGTCTTTCATAAGCTCAAACCCTAGGAGTTTTGCATCTAAAGCAGTGAGCAAGATGTGTCTACGAGATAAAGCGTCAGCCACTACATTAGACTTACCTGTCTTGTACTTGATGATGTATGGGAATGACTCGATGAAGGCTACCCATCGGGCATGCCTTTTGCTTAATTTTTGTTGTCCCTTGAGGTACTTGAGGGACTCATGGTCAGTTTGGATGACAAATTTCCTGGCGCGGAGGTAGTGTTGCCAGGTTTCTAAGGCACGTACAAGGGCGAGCAACTCCTTGTCATAGGTAGAGTAGTTGAGAGCCGCACCACTTAGCTTCTCACTGAAATAGGCGATTGGCTTGCCACCTTGCATTAGTACGGCTCCTAGTCCAACACCTGATGCATCACATTCCACTTCAAAAGTAAGATCAAAGTTAGGTAGTGCAAGAAGTGGTGCATGTGTGAGTTTGTGTTTTAATAATTGGAAGGCCTTATCTTGTGCTTCCCCCCAAAAGAACTTCTCATATTTTTTCATGACCGTGGTAAGAGGTGCAGTAATGGTGCTAAAATCCTTCACGAAGCAGCGATAGAAGCTTGCTAGGCCATGGAAGCTGCGCACTTCACTTACAGAGGTAGGCGTTGGCCACTCTTGGATGGCCTTGACCTTTTCTGCATCCACATGAATGCCATGCGCACTTACCACATATCCAAGAAACACAACACGATCAGTGCAAAATGTGCACTTCTTAAGGTTGGCATATAGCCTTTCCTTTCGAAGTACATCAAAAACAGCTTTGAGGTGCTCAAGGTGCTCCTCTAAGCTCCTGCTATAGATCAAGATATCGTCAAAGTAAACCACTACAAATTTCCAAAGAAAAGGTCTCAAAACATGGTTCATCAGACGCATGAAAGTACTAGGGGCATTAGTTAAGCCAAAAGGCATCACTAGCCACTCTTATAGACCATGTTTAGTTTTGAAAGCAGTTTTTCACTCATCACCTTCTTCCATTCTTATTTGGTGGTAACCACTTTTCAAATCAATTTTAGTAAAGATAATGGCACCATGCAGTTCATCTAACATATCATCTAACCTAGGAATAGGGTGACGATACTTTACCGTGATCGCGTTGACTGCTCTACAGTCGGTGCACATTCTCCAAGTTCCATCCTTCTTAGGCACGAGAATCACAGGTACAGCACACGGACTTAGATTTTCTCGAGCCCAACCTTTCCTTAGTAACTCCTCCACTTGCCTTTGCAATTCCTTAGTTTCCTCAGGGCCCATGCGATAGGCCGGTTTGTTAGGTAATGGAGCTCCAGGAATGAGGTCAATCTGGTGCTCGATTTCCCTTAAGGGTGGTAGTCCATCGGGCACATCCTCAGGAAAAATGTCCTCAAATTCCTGTAAAAGAGACAAGATACAAGGAGGTAAAGAGTCAGTAGGTATGGATGAGATGACTAACTCTTCTTTGCACACAAGTACAAGTAAGAGTTGGTTAGAAGACAAAGCTCGCTTTACATCTTTGACTTTTGCTAGCAAGCTTGGTTTCCCCTTACTTTCTCCTCTCATGGCCGACTCACTTGTAGCCTTTTTCCTCCCTAAGGGTTCGGCCATACTCTCAATTTTTTTGTCCTCACTTTTTTCTTGCTTTTTTTTCTCAAGTTCTAGCTTATACTCCCTTTGGAGTTTCATTTGATCTTCATACACTTGTTTTGGTGTGAGGGGTACAAGAGTCACTTTTCGATTACAATGAGTAAAGACGTATTTGTTGGTTTTCCCTTTGAACTTCACATCTTGGTCGTATTGCCAGGGTCGCCCAAGAATGAGATGGCTTGCTTGCATTGGCACTACGTCGCAAGTGACTTCATCTTCATACTTGCCAATTCGAAATGGCACTTTCACTTGTCGAAATACACGGACCTCCCCTTCATTGTTCAACCATTGAAGGCGATAAGGTCTAGGATGTCTGATGACTGGGAGCCCTAGCTTCTCTACCATGAGTAGACTAGCTACATTGGCACAACTGCCACTATCAATAACAACACTACAAATCTTATCCTTGATATGACATCTCGTGTAGAAAAGGTTATCCCGTTGTATCTCTATTTCCTCTTCCTTGGCGCGGGTGGTGAGGACCTTTCGAACCACCAAGCATCCAATCTCCTCATGTGTGGGTATCTCCTCACTTGAATCATCCCCTTCACCCTCTAGAGGTGTCATCCCTTCGTATTCCTCCTCTTTATCGGACACAATCTCGCCATTTGGCAATAGTAGCATAGCCCTTTGGTTGGCACATTGAGATGCAATATGACCATAGCCTTGACACTTAAAGCACTTAGTGTCTCAGCCACGCGGCTTAGAAGCTCCATTATTAGTCTTAAATTCAAGTTTGGCCGTTGCCTTGGGTGGAAAGGCATTCGGCCTTGGTGGTTGAGACGGAGCCGTGGCCTTCTCCTCCCTCTTTGGTTGAGGGGTACGCCAATTTCCAGCTTGGTACGTGGTGCTAGACCGTGTACTTCCCCTCCTCTTGAGGCGTCATTCAACTGTAACCGCCTTCTCCAACATTTCATTCATGTCGAGGTAGTGTTGGAGTTCCACTACTTCGGCAATCTCGGGCCTCAAACCATGCAAAAATCGAGCCATAGTGGCTTCTCCATCCTCACGCAAGTCTGCCTTCATAATGGCCATCTCCATCTCTTTATAATAATCCTCGACTGACAAGGAACCTTGGGTGAGAGATTGTAACCGTCAGTGTAAGTCACGGCTATAGTAGCTCGGCACGAACCTTTTCCTCATGAGACTCCTCATCTCATCCCAAGTCTCCACGGCCCTTTCACGATTTCTTCTTCGGCTTAGTCGTAATTGGTCCCACCAAATGGAGGCATAGTCAGTGAACTCCACGGCTGCAAGTTTTACTTTTTGTTCCTCCGAGTAGGTGTGGCACTCATAGACCAATTCGATTTTCCGTTCCCATTCCAAGTAGGCTTTGGGATCGGACTTGCCTTGGAAGGAAAGAATTTTGAGTTTGACCCCCTTAATGGTGTTGTCTCCTCGCCTTTGTGCACGGTGATCAGCTTGGTACCTCCCTTCAAATGGATCCTCTTCATCATTGGAGTACACCGATTCCTTGCCTTTACTCGAGCTATGTAGATTCCTCGAGTTTTCCATCTGATCAATCCGGTCATGCAATGGTTCAATGGAGGTTTTAAGCAATTGCTTGAACTCCCCCATCATGGCATTTAGGCATAGTTGAAGGTCCATTGCTTGGTCACCAACTCCACTAGACATGCTTAGGTACACCTGTAAAAGAAAACAAAACAAAACGACTTCTTCTCTTCTTTTTTTTTTTTTTTTACAATGTAGAGGTCACTCACACTCGTGTGTCACTCAAGTGTATCACTCTCTAAGAATCTCACCAACAATTCCTTGACTTGCTAGTTGCTCGGGTTGAACAAACTAGGCGTCACCGCAAGGTACGTTCTTGACTAATCAACAAGTGACACAAGAGGGTAGCTATGAATGGAGGTGAATGAGGATCTAGACGCAATCTAAAACTCAGAATAGGACGAACAATAACTAAGACTCGGAAGAGAAAGCAAAACAAATGAACTCAAAGCTGAAATATTGAAAATCCTAGAAAACTCTTCTCGTGACCCAAATTTCTGGAATTTTGTGAGCTGCTGGTTCGTGGTCCGTTGGTCAGTGTTTGGAGGTAGTTTGGTGCTGGTTTGAGGTAGAGGTCACCCCTCAAATTGCAACCCAATCGGCTCACCAAGTGGTGCTCAACCGGATCAAAATTGTGGGCTGATGAGGGCTTGGCAAAGGTGTAGCGGTTGGTTTTTTTTTTTTTTGGAAACAAGGCTTGAGGAAAGTGGTTGGGCTGATGTGGACAGATCAAGGAGTTTTAGGAAGGTTTGGATTTGGTTTGTTGATTTTCTTGGCTGCTATCAATCCCAACGGAATTAGGATGAGTTAGAGTCAAGGTGGGACTTGGTGTACAATTAGGAAACTAGAGCCAATATCTTTCTTTCCTTTTTTTTTTTGGCTCAAAGATTCTTTCAATCACGAAGTTCCAGTCCCAAAAGTCGGATCTCCAATCAAGGCTTGCCAAGGCAATATGGCCGAATGTCTCAAGGGCAAGAAATCGTAAAATCTGAAACAAGGCTTCAAGAATTTCCAAGAGCAGCCTTTGGATGTCCAAGAACTTCAAGAAATTTGTTCAAGAAGCTCAAGAGCTACCCCAAGTATGTTTTGGTATCCAAGATTTGCAAGGAACAACACAAGATCGCAAGGAACCAAGGCAAATAGATTCGACAACCACCCAAGAAGACAAATTCCAGAAATATGTTTCAAGAACAAGATATGCGACACCTTTTTTTTTTTTTATTTCTGCTGGGTTGTTTACACGACCCACAGACGCAAGACTCCAAACAGAATTAGACCAAGAACTAGACAAAAACTAGCAACAGGTAATGACGGACAAATCTGGACAGATTACTATGACGACAAACCCAACTCAAGATGCGACAAGGATGGAAACCCTAGCCGCCGCTCTTGTTGTCTTCTTTTGTTTTATGGACAAGACACAGATGATAATTCTGGGCAGAAACAAGACAGGCACGCAACAACGAAGACAAACAAAACAGTTTTGGATTTGACAAGAAGGACAACAACGACTCACAAAACCCTAATACGTAGCTACGACTATGGAAGATAAAAGACAGATTCAAAGGCAATAAAAGGGATATACGTGATACCTCTATCCTTGCTCTGATACCAGATGATGTGAGACGCGGAAGCAAAGATTGGACCTTAGAGTACACGTTGCGAATTGATGGAGTTGAACCCAACTTGGACCACTCAAGAACGAATTCAATGGTGGAGGATGCCACAATCAAGTGTGATCGCTTGATTGATAAGTCAATAAACAACCTAGGAGCCACGCTAGGATGTTTAACTTAGCTTTCACAAGCTAAAGGAATTTGCCTTAATGCAAGACGAAATTCTGAAATTTATTAATAATATCGCAAAAACTGTATGTAAAACATGACTTAAGGCTATTTATAGCCTTGACTAAACCCTAATAAAGCTTGAAAAATACAAAAGAAATTCGGCTAGCGCACATCCTTCACTTGGCCGAATATTAGCCCAACAACCTATGCCCCGTAACTACGGTCGTACAGCTCAGCGTAGCCACTTAACTGGGGCCCAATCCGCCGTTCGAACCTTGACCACTTGCATTTTCAACCGTAAGCAATACTTTAGTAGTCTCGCCAGGATCTTCTAACTCAATCCCTTCAATGGCCGGTTTCTCTTGGGCTTGGACGACATAAACCAAGGCTTAAAGCGACTCCTTGAATCTCTTGGATCGTGCTCGTGTCACTGGGTCTTGGGGCACCTTTACAGGGTCTACTTGAACACCATGGGTCTCGTCCGCATCATACAATCTCTCAATGAATTAGTGCTTGTTGACAGTAACTCTAAAATTACTTCAGACATTAAGTGTCTAGCACCAGATTTGCGGTGTCTAGTACCAGATTTTTTAGACATTAGATGTCTAGCATCAGATTTTTCAGACATGAAGATGTCTAATACCAGTTTTACGGTGTTTGTGGATGAACATTTACTAAATGCAGTCATGTTGTCCCTACCAGGGAATGCCGCATATATATGATACAAGAAGTTCATAAGTTGTTACAACTTATTAATGTGCTTGTACAGACACCTTGTCATGTTCGTTTATGTTAAAACTTAGATATGTGATTTACAATTGTATTAACGATGAGTATTACAGATAGAATTATAAGAACTTCAATAGGTATCACTCCTTTAGTACGAAAAGAAAGTTACAATTGGCATCTGGGATTGGTTCCACACGACCACATGCCAAGTAACAGTTTCACAGAAGAACATGATACTTCGTTGGGACAACTAATTTGAAAGTGGGATAACTAATATTTAAAATGCAACAAATAGTCATAACGAGATGTACAGATTGAGTTACAACCAGTTAGGTGTATGTTACAATTCATTACAACTAATTAATTTGCAATCGGCAGCTTTTCATCTTCTCTAATTAAAACTAGTGATATTATAACTAGTGATTTTACAACTAGTGATATTCCTCGATGTTACAACTAGTGATACTACAACTAGTTAACATCCGATGAACCTTTCCTTTTCTCTTACTTGTGCAATTGCCCTTGGCACAAACAATAATTCCTCCCTTCGACACATTAAATTTCTTAGGCACTTTATGAAGTGTCTAATGAGAATACAGAGATGATCGTTTCGAACTCCAAAATATTTGATGTAGCGAGACCTTCTTAAGTATCTCATTAAAATAGCGAGATCTTCCCAAACATCAAGCAAACCTGGATGCTTTTAATTGGCTCACAAGAGCTTGATTTAAAACTGAACACTGTATTGATGAGACTGTAATCCCTGTTATAGGGAGGTTGAAGATAAAAAAAATGAATCGAGTACACGGGTCCATTGCCGCTTTAATATAAAGAGAAATTGGAAGTGTGAAGTTGAATAACAATGCAGGCGAAAATGAAAGGGAGAAGAACAAACTGGAGTCTGTGTAAGGGATATACGCCTACAAGGGAGGCCTTTTATAGTCCGTAATACCCTTTAATATGGTAAAATATCAGACCCCAATGCATATAAGGCCAATTAGTACATCACGGAAGTGGAAGCTATAGAGTCACATGCAGCGCCTGAATCATGTCGGATTAGAATACTTATGTACAAAGCGTGAAATTTGTAGTGCCAAGAGTCTTGTTTCGTGTTACATCGTGTTGCAAATCAGTTACAAACTTTAGCACAATTTTTGGGGAGACATGTATGAACCCATACTGTGATGTGTTCGTCGTCCAAATTTAACAACAGGTACACTTATGTACATATGAAAACTGTTAATTTAAACGTTCCATTAACATACAACAAGGTTAACGTAGTCCTTCTCATCGGACCTGATTCTAGACTACACCAATTCAAAAGTTACAAGGTACACATAACAATGTACAAATGGGAGAAGATTCAATTTTGTCAAACTACAGTCACATCTTACTTAATGAAATTCAAGCATTACCAACATCCTACCATACCCGTCTTGCTTCTTTCAAGTTTGAAAAGCTGTCCAAAAGCTTAGAGTTCTTTGCTGAGGTACACAATCAAGTTGGGTACAACACTCAATACTTGCCAACATTTTCCTATCCAATTTAAACATAATAGTAATTTTTCATGTCCATGGTAACAACTATTTTCCACAATTCCAGATGTAAATTAGGAAAAAAATAGAAGCAAATTATAATACCTCTGTAAGCCAAACAGCTAATCTTCTGCTCCAATACTCTAGGAATGTCATGATGAAAATACCACTATCACAACTGTTCATGTTGACCTTACATTAGAGAGGTTGGAGTTTATATGTTGTAATAAAATATTTGCAGCTGTAACAATTAAACATGTGAGAAATAAAACTATTTACACTTTATTTGGTGAGTGATGAGAGACATCGACAAGTGCAAACGAGAAACTGGAGAAGTCAATAGCGAGGCCAAACTTTGTCGCCACGATCAACCCCAAGGCACGTTTCTATAGCACCAAAGATTATGTCAAGCAGATTAGAAACACTACAATATAGTCCTCTTCTCTTGTAATGCATTTAGGTGACAGTACAACATATCAGTCGATTAAGTACACTTATGTCTTTACTCTTTGCTTGATCGCTATTAGGATCTAGCAGGTACATTTGTCTCTGTGAGACATCAAAACTGTAAACAAATCAATACCCCTCTGTGCATACCGGAACAAGTATCTGAAACGAATGAGGTATAAAAAAAATAACACAGAAAAGGAATGTAACCTGATTCTACATTTTTGGATATTCAACATCTAATAAAAAAGTCTTGAGTTAAAGGTGCTAATTGCATACCCACTCACAATTCGCGGGATCAACCCCTGTATTGTTATTGCGAATCTTGAATAGCTTTTTCAGCTTAGCAGATAAGCTGGTATCAGACTGCTTGTCGAATTTTTTCATTTTTAAAATTTTTTCCTACAACCAATAACATAGGCGAGTAGAAGACATCAGTAATAGTGTACTGGCTCGTCATACCAATTTAGATATGATGCTGAAAAAATTTAACACATTACAAGATGCAGTCCAAATTTCATACTCACAACTGGGGTTCAACGATGTAGCGTTCAAGTAACTAACACCTAACATATATACATAGTCAAGTAACGATGGGTTCAACGATCTAATCTCTCTTTTACATATCAAGTAACTAACACCTAATATGATGTACATTTTTGTAAACTGATTGTACCTCATAAATCATCCTGTGTAAGATACTCACAGACAAACAAAGACTGCTCATACAAGTAAAATTACACATCTACTATAGGGAGATGCATAAATTGATCAAAGGGCTAAATAACTGTTCCAAATTTATGTGTACAATTATACTACCTTTTATAGATATACGCAATTAAGTAACTAATATCTAACATAATGTATATTTTTATAAACTAATTGTACCTCATACATCACTCCGTGTAAGATGCTTATAGATAAATTAGTATTATTCATATAGATAAAATTATAAACCCACTGCAGCCTACAAGGAGATGCACAAGTGGGCCAAAACATCAATAATCATTCCAAATGTATGCATGCCATTGCACCATGCATATTGCAAACTATGCATATTGCTGTGATGACTAATTGCAATATGCATGTGAGTAAATAACCGCATGTTTAACAATTTCTATGCATCGTATTGATGAATAACATATTGTTCATTCTGATAAATATGGTGTACATCACACACCTTATCTAGGTCAATAATCATTTCAAAGTTATACATACCATTGCAGTACCTTTTACAGATATACACAGTCAAGTAACTAATACCTAACATGATGTATATTTTTATAAACTGATTGTACCTCATAGATCACCCCGTATAAGGTGCTTTTAGGCAAATTAGTATTACTCGTACAAGTAATATTACACATCTACTGCAGCTTGTAAGGAGATGCCCAAGTTGGTCAAGGCACCAATAACCTTTTCAAAGGTATGCATACCATTACACTATCTTTTATAGATATGCACATTCAAGTAACTAATACCTAAAATGACGTACATTTTAGTAAACTAATTGTATTTATACATCACACTGTATAAGGTATTTACAGACAAGTCAGTACTACTCATACAAGTAAAAAACATTTACTAAAAATCAGTACAAGTTGTGACTATAATAGCTAATTGCAATATGCATGTGGACAACTAACTGCATATTCAATAATTTGTACACATTGTATTTGGTCGGTTACACGGTGTACATTATTTCAATCAGATTATACATTCACTAAGTATGTATGTACTTGTCATTCATTGAAATAAACTATCTATCTAATTTAATGCACTCTCGTTAGAACTAATGGTCAATTTCATAGACGATTGTAACAAATAACCATCTAGTAAAAGCATCTGATATAAATGTTATTAATGACTAACATGCTATACATTCCAATAAATACGGTGTACATCACATACCTTGTCTAGACAAAATCTTACAAGTTATTCAAAGTTACGACATACTTTAAAAGCAATTACAAGTAGTAAAATTTATATCTTGCAACAAGTTACACCATACTTTAAAAGCAATTACGAGTAGGTAAATATCATTATAATCATGTTATGGAATACCTTTCAATAAGTGTACCTTCTTGATGTTGTCAAGCCATCCTAATCCTTGTTTAGGTAGACTTTTCGGATGCTAAAACCTATGACAAAATCATATATGTGAGTAATGGTCGTATAGTGTCACAGTTGTGCACAATAGGTTTCCGATAATATACATGTTGTTAGATGACAGTTACGGTTTATAGTCATAAATGTACGCATTGTGAGTCAGACATTACAGTGTTGTACTCTATATTTCATTCGTGGAATTTACAATAACTCACTTTGCTTATCTTTTATCTTTGTATGTGTCAATCTACTGTGATGTAAGTGCCCATACATAGTCGGTAATACAGTTTAAACTATATGGTGTCACTGCTATCCTGCAACAAGAAAAAAAAAAGCAAGGAACAATTACCTTCACACTCTCCCTGTTATTTTATATATCTATAAACATCCTAAGTCATTTAATTCGTCTATTGAGTCAAATTTACAAACACTTGGCATGCATAAGTTCCCTGTGCATACGTTTTTTAAGTTGGCTTTCAATGTATCTAATTTGTGCTACCCATATGATTTTCTTGCTTAGGAGTTTTCACCGGAGTTCCAATTTCATTACTCATGTCACACTGTCTTAAACAAGTTGTATGAACAAAATCATGCAAGTAAATTCATCCCCCTTCTGTCGTAAAACAAGCCAAATA